>NC_092685.1:6410153-6585153 GCF_964275005.1 Diadema setosum
CAACGTTTAAAAACTTTTTATTTTCAAAATACAGACCGAGAGTGCTAAAAGCTTTCACCTTTCTACCCCCTTTCACTTTTCTTCCCCTTTCACGGGCAGTCTCTAAAATGCCTTTTGAGAACAAAGCAACTGGACTGTCTGATAATTATTAGAGCCAGAAATGGCCAACCATTCAAATGACTAGGCAAAGAAATGAGTATAAGGCACACGGGATCACATGAGCTACTGCCAATGATGTGCTGTAAGCCAAAAATGAATTACAGAACCAAGTAAACTATGTACTTATATTGACTGTACTGTCTCTCCAGGGCATGTTAAAGCCATCTCTTCTTACAAAGCACTTCTAATCACTGTTAGTTGCTATACAAAATAGTACTGGTCATATCATTAAAAAAAACAATGACTAAAACACGAATGAAAAAAGAAATACAACAAGAAATTATTCTTCAGTTCACCTGCCTTCGACTTTGCAGCCAAAGGCATAATGACAGCTGCACTCTAAAACTTGTCCACATGTGGATAAATGCACAAAAACATAATATGTGGTATATAAAAAGATACAAAACACAGAACTGTTTGATATTAAGCATGTATGATCTGAAGCATCGTTATGAAGTAGTGGTGGTGGGTATCCTCGTAAAGATTACAATCTTGTGTAAGAAAGGGGAGAATGTTCCTGTGGCTGGGTGTGTAATCCCTCCAGGAGCTAGTCCCACATCATTGCTGGGTTGGTTTGGTGTTTTGTTTTGTTTTGTTTTTCTTCACAGCCACGCTGGAGTTCACAAGTGATTCACCTTTGAACCCTGGCCCACAGGAATCACACAAACTGTGCACATTGATTACAGAAGTCTACAGAAGATAGCAGCCATCGTCGTCGTCATCATCATCATCATCATCATCTTCATCATTGTCAACCTGGCATCCAAGGCAGCGGCCTCTGTGGTGGTACTGTGGATGTTTATCTCGTCCACTGTTCTCACACTCTGCATCAATATATCACGCACCTACAGAAGTTCCAAGTCACCGTTGTCCTGACTCAGTTTGGTTTCCATGGCAGTGGCCTTGGTGGTGGCACTGTGGCTGCATGTCTGGTCTGCTCACCACACAAACTGCACCATTCAGCTGGTCTACAGAAGCTCCCAGTCATCATCATCCTGGCTGAGTTTGGTTTCCATGGCAGCAGCCTTCGTGGTGGCACTGCGGATGTACATCTTGGTCAGCCGATGGAACAGGCGGCTCTCATTGTTGATTGTCCAGAGCTCATCATTTTGAGAAACTGTGAAACAGGAGAAATTATCACACACGATGATTTAAAAACAAAACAAAACAAAACAAAACCTGGTATGAAAAATACCAGTGGCCTTTATATGTACTGTAGGACATTTAATTCACACATCATATCGCTGTTATTTTCTCATCCACGTTTAATCCACTATGCTTTATCTATTACACCTATTACTTGCTTAAAAAATTACACTAAAACAATGTCCAACTCAAGAATTCCACATTTGGCCTCGAGGATTTGAAATACTTGATTATTACATCAATTGGTAAAGTTGTTATCTACACAACACATCCGCCTTGATACTATAATGCCCGCACAAACTAGATAAAGTCACATAGTATTCAAACATTATGATCAAGAAATGATAAAAAAAAGTGTACAAATGGATTGAGAAGTATTGTATCTCCAATATCAGCACTTACCTGTGACGTGCCTAAAGTTTCCAGGTATCTTCTTCCAGTAATCGCCGGTGGCGTTCTCACTAGAGATACCAAAGCGACAAGCCAGCTCCCCGTTGGGGCACAGCGCCCACACAGAGTCTGTGCTGATGCACAGCTGGTTGGCTTGGGTGCCTGTTCACAGGTCCATGAGAGATGACATAAGAGAAATGCTATAAGGCACATATGCAAGCACATCAAAATCAAAGAAATTAGGATATAATGAGTCAGTAATGACAGTAATGAGTAACTGTCGACAAGACACATTTAAGAAAATGCTTAGTGAAGAGTACATCTGTCTTCATTACACATGTATGCAAAGTTTTGTTTGGTTCTGATATACATAGATGCAACATAAATGCATACATATGCATCTGAATACTCCTAGCATGGGCTTTGCAATTCCGTCCAAATGAATTCTCTCACATTTTAGGACAGATTTACATCTTGCACATTCATTCAATATAAACAAATTTCATTTCAGTCACAATCCCTCAACTACAAATGAGGAACTTGAGGAGCAGTTGTGGCTCAGTGAATACCACCATGGACTACCAACCTCAATGTCCCTGGTTTGAGTCCCTTGGGTGCAGTGGTTGCACCTCAAGGTAAAGCACTTTAGCCTCATTGAATACTTCTCTTCTTTTTTTTTTTGGGGGGGGGGGGGGAGGGGGAACCCAAAACTGTCAGATCTGTAGTTGCTTGCATATAGGGATTCAGTGCTTCCTTAGTGGTCTTGTTTAAAAAAAAAATGCATTAAAATAAAAAAAAATCATAAAAATATGTATAAAAATATTTAAAATGCTTGATCAGTTACCTTTCCCAATTTCTAACTTCTCACACCTAAGATTTTTTAAGGCTTCCCACTAAAACATCCATCAATAGCCAATGACTTTTGTGCAGCATGATACGATTTTGTACATGAACGTACACTTGCATGAGATATAAATTGCTCACAATGGCATGTGCTACCTTAACACAACATAAATGTGTCATGTGCTGAGCTCCCTATGAATCGTCGATGAAGGCAAGATAAACACACATCATTTTTATTCCATTGCTCATTCATAAGAAAGATGGGTTCCCCTACTAAGATTGGGACTAAGGGACTGACAAAAACTGGCTCAAATGCTAAATTTTACAAGCAGCCTGATACATACAAAACCTGCTGATAATGGACACATGCTGATACTGATGCAACGTACCAAGAGTTGACACGTTTAGAACAAACTAACCCCGATGACCTACCTTCCACAGGCTCCCATCCTAGGCCAACAGGCAAGTTCTTAGACACGCCTTGCCTGGCATACACAGTCTTTTTGTTGTCGATGGCCCACACGATGTTGCTGGTGGGGCTGCAGAAAACATGGGTGAAGTACACTCCATAGCCCACCGGCCTTCCATCCACCGGTACCCAGGCCAGCGGGAGGGCGTCGTACTTGGGCAGGACCACTCCCAGCCGGAAGTGGATCCCACCCATGGAGTCGACAGCCCACACAGCATCACTGCCAAGCGTGAAGTGGGCCATGTTCTTATTCCCTGTAGGCAAGACAATGAAACTTGAGATGATGTTGGCCCATTGTCAATAAACTACAGTACTTTCAATACAATCCAGGCTTAATCTGTGTTTCACGATTGTCTCATCGAGGGCAACACTTGCCTTGTATGAATTAGCAGGTCTGAATATCTCAAACACATGTATAACACAGACATATCTAAATCATCTGTTTAAGAATCAAGACAGCTACAATTTGTATCAAGACAGCTACAATTTGTACAATTTCCTTTCATTAGCATGCTTATTCTCATGTCATCTTTCAAGTGATCTTTTTTCTTATCTTTCACAGTTTGTTTCCCGCAGTATTGATTTGCTTTAATTTTGGTGGTGAGGGGGATGATATCAAGGAAAACTGACTCATAACCTGATACACAACGGTTTTCTGCTATAACAATCCTATAATGAAATAACATTCTAATGACCAAAGCAAATATCAAGCATAAAGTCTACAATGGCAACACATACAAGATATCAGAGCAATATTTCAAGTCACATATCACATTGTCATAAGCTATAACTGCATGAAAATGTTTAACAGAAATAATACTAATAGTAACAAGTTGTTTTTCTCTTCTTTATAGACCGCATAACATTGCTTAAGTACTGTAAAAGTTGATATTTTCACATGACTAATTTTTTTGCGCTTGGTTGGGCAAGAAGAGTTTCGCTTGTTTTTAATTCCACGGAATCAAGACATCAACTACTGGAACATATGACAAGCAAAAATATTTGCATGCTTTTATTTTCGCGCTAGTTTCTGGTTGCGCGAAATACGCGAAAATCTCAACACTGTGAAAATTTACACTTCTACAGTATCTCCATGCAAGAGGTAGATAGACAGAAACCAGCAGAAAGAGCATGCCTTAGAGAAGTACTTACCAAACTGTGCAAGATTCAACCTTTTCCACTTGGCACCTCCGGGGCAGCGTTCAGAGATGTCCAGCCGAACATAGACCTGTCCCTGGGTGGACAGGGCCCACACAGCATTGGTAGTGGCACTGATGTAATCAAAGAGGATCCCGTCGGGAGACTGGACCATGACGGGCTTGCGTGTCTCTGGCGAGAAGCAGAAGATTTCCCCGCTTGTTTGCAGGGCCCATATCATGCCTGGAAGAAAGCGTGGGAAAATGTGCTGGTAAATCATTACTATTCAAGCATGACATCATGAAAATGATTTACGCAGAAAAAAAGGAGACATACAGAAAATGTGTGTGCGCAAGTAAGGGATTATTGTACAGAGATGATGTAACTGTCCAATATGATTTGCATATCAATTTCAGCTTAATCACTGTTACATGTGAACGATGAATTACTTTACTTCATGGCTAATTTCAACGACACTGTCACTGCTCTATTTGCTTAACCAGTTGAGGACTGGCTGATTTTGCTACACATGCATTTCCCACAGACACTTGCCCGAGTATACTCGGGACTCGTCCTCAACGGATTAACTTTACAGATTACATTGCAGATGTTTTCTGACAGCTAAGTTAACAGTCAAAGTCATGGGATGTATGCTTGTGTAACATCATCTAGATTGGGGGAGCAAAATAAGATGTATCTCCAATTTTCCACATACAGGATGCACTGTTATTATTCACTCTCGCTTTAATTCTGTCGAGACCATCCCTCATAGTACCATTGCTCATGTGAAGATGAAGACATTCTTGCTAGAGCCATGAAAGTGGTGAACCTGAAGCTACTGCAAATAGTGTTGGGGTGTTTACCCAAACATAGCAAATAAAACAGAGAAACCCTATTCAGACGTCACTTTCACATGCTCACACTTCACATTAAAAAAAAAAAAAAATAATGTTTTTCAGCATCTTTAAAAGCATTTCTTCAGTAGTGTTAAGCATGTACTAGGACTAGCTCAAAAGCACTACTGTAAGAAGAAAGCCAGAGGCACAAACCACTTGGTCCATAAGAGGGAGATGCACAGACACACTTCCATGTAGCTGATGTTGGCAGACCCAGTGGATTGGAGAGCTCCCATCGGGACCCTGGACAGCAATACATGGGTCAGACAATCATACATATAACAATAATAATATATCAATTCATAAAGCACAAAATCTATACACATATATTCTTCTGCGCTGCAAAAGCTTCTGATGTACTTGATAATAATAAATAGTTAAATGAAAAGATGTGTTTTGAGTCGTGATGTAAAGACTGCTACAGTGGGGGATTTCCTGACTTCTAATGGAAAGGTCATTCCAGAGTTTGGGAGCTGCACATGCAAATGCTCTGTCTCCCGATGTTACTTTTGTTTTACGTGTTGGAATTTGTAATGATTATGTATTATCATCAGCTGTCATAAATTGATATGGCTACAATAACTCTCGTTCGTTTTTCTGTTAAGTTAATGGCAGTGTAAGCTAGTTAGAGAGACATTGACCCTAATGGGGCTGAATCTCATTCAAGATTCAGTGTTGCCAACAGGCTTAGAGGGTATGACCTTAACAGGGTAAGGCCTCTGAAGTGCTAGGAAGGATGAAACATATATTTCATGACAACAAACAATAACATGCTTGAGTTTATACATGTATATCATTACAAAATGTATGTGTACACCTTTCAAAAACATAACATTCTTCTTAATGTGTTACGGTATAATACAGAATGGCAAGTCAAGCATTGTTATTCATCCTTTGCAGGAGGCTGCGAGGCAACATGGACTCTAATCAGAACAAATCAATAGAGACTGAAAAAAAAAATCATTCTTCAACACTATCACTTGAACAACACCCTGTCTGAGAATGATACCAATTACACAAAATCTGAATTCAGGTTAGTAAAAAGTTAGTTGTGTATGATTAATGACAAGAGGACACTGCTCAGTTGATACTGTTCGTCATAAGAATCTAAGGAATATTATTCATACCGAGCAGGTTTCCCTTGGAGACATGCAGCGTGGTCTTGAAGTGGTAGGAGCTGCAGACCCACACCCCCATGGAGTTGGCAGCGATGGCCGTGGCCTTGTAGTACTGCTTCTTTAGCCAGTTGACCACCCGGTCCACCCTGGTGGCACTGCCAGCCATATTGACCATCATGCGCAGGACGTTGGGATCCTCCATGAGGTACTCGCTCATGCAAACCTATTCGCAAAAAAAACAACAAAAAAAACCCAAAACAAACAGAGACAGGCTGATTGTAGTGGTGATGTGACTTGCCTGGCACTGTGTCATTGCAATGTCCAATGATGTACCTCTTGATACTACAACATTTAAGTTCTCAGTTGTTGTTGTTTGTTTGTTTGTTCTATTCCATCAGAGAGGATGGCTGGATAGCCCATATTCAGCTATGTTAAGCTGGTCTTCCATGGGGTCCAGTTGGATGTGAGGTGGGACCACTTCACCAGGTTAAACACCCTGCTCTTTGCGATGAATGAATGAAGTGGGATCTTTTACGTGCATGAGTTGTTACTCTCTCATACACGGGACCTCCATTTTATGTCCTATCCGAGGGAAAGAATGTTTTGCCTCTTGCTAGAGGGGACAGTATGCTTACACACAACATTGCTCAGTCCAGACTCGGGTTCAAACCCGGGCTGTGTGATCGTGAGGCAGATGCGCTACCGACTGAGCCAACTCACCACCCTAATTGCTATTGTTCATCCAGAGCTTCAACCTTCTGGCCTAATATCTAATTGCCGATTTACACTGCGTCTCCCCCATTTTACAAATTGTGATACAGTGCAATTTCAAGCCTTGACCATGGTTGCTGACCCATAACCTTCACCTGATTTTTCATACCATCAAAGTGTATGAATTACCCTATGACACTATACACAATGTTTAATTGCTTTATTGTAATGTTATTGCCATGATTGTATTGTAACTTTACACCACAATTTTGAGATATTTGGGATTCAAGCAGGCACAAGAATCCAGGAAAAATTTATCACCTAAGAAACATTCATACGAAACATTCAATTGTTTGTGCACATGTATCAATATGCAGATGGGGGAGGGGGAGGGGTAATTGAGGCACAGTTTAACATAATACTTCTGGCAGGGGACTCTGGGGCAGCAGTACATGCATGCACTAGTTCTATATAGGCAACCCTCAGTAAATAAGACTATAGTTGATGTTCCCAGCAACCACGGCATTCCCGTTTCAGGCCACCGTGGACAAAACGGGATGGACTTGAAACAACACGGTGCGACGGGATAGGCAAACGCGACAGGCCGTGATTGCCATGGATGCCTTGTCAGATCTTTAAACTGTCCAAAAATTTGCCATGGCAGTCCCGGTGCTAATGAAGAATCTTGTATGAAGTGATAAAAGCAGGGTAAACGCAACAAAACGGGGCTGCACATTATAGGCCACAACAAAACTTGGAGGCAGTCCGTTGCGGGACGCAACTGAAAGTATTGATTGTCTAGCCTGACCAGACGCCGTGAGAACAGCGTCTGATAGCTATATGTTTACCACGGCCAGGACTGGATCAATCAAGACTAGAATGTGAAGGGGGGGAGGGGGAAATGCATGAGATGTGTCTCATCTACCCACGGCACACTACATGGTATAAACGCAGCTTACGATATCAAATTCAATGACTGACCTGCCACCACTTCTGGTCATCTCCTACTGGCCTTTCCATGCTGACCCCTGTTCTGAACCACACTGTACCCGTATCGGTGATGGCCCAGCCAGTGTTCTTGGAGTCCAGAGCTATGCTCACCATCTTCAGATGCCTGTTCCATTTGGTTTGTAAAAATTACAGAGGGAGAAAACAGACAGACAGAAAGACAGACAAGAGGACAGATACACACGAACCCACAGAGACAAGGAATTGCAGTACCCCATCACAGAAAGTGTTAAAAAAGGAGGGGAAGGACAAATGTAGGAAACGGTTACAAGATAAACACTGGATTTACATAGCAGATTTAGTCAAGACATTCCATTTCTAGACTACATGTATGTTCTACTGTTGTAATAGAAAGCTCCAACTATTTACAGCAGCAAAGGCAATCACTGAATGCATCAGTGCTGCTTGGCTTGCACACTGACCTGGCAAACCAGAACTACACAGAATTTACAGTATTCTCGAAAATTTGCAAAGGGATCTGCTCGCATTAACATCTTGTTGTCCTGAACAAGCATTGTGTTTACGAATTACAATCTATTTGCACCAAGATGTGACAGTGCACGCTGACAGATATGAAGAAAGATGCTGCAGACTTACTCATTATCTGGCAGTTCTGCCCAATGTGTTCCCTGAGACTTCCTGGTAGTGATTCCCACTCTGTATACCACTTTATTCTGCATGGTCCTGGCCCACACCACTCCATTGTTCGCTGCAATCTGTACCACATGGGCATTGCTCTCAACCAAGAGGTCCTTGCTGTAGGGCTTGTCCCGACAGAGTCCCTTCTGTACACACAGCTGTCCATTCTGCTTGATGATCCACGCAATGTTCTCATCCAGGCACACTTGAGAAACCTCTCTTGACACCTCGTTCCACCTGAAGCCCACTGGGCAGCGTTGAGTTATAGCTGTGCTGGCATGTGCTGACAGAGTCTTTGGGTGCACGCGCCAGACGATGTTGCCTGATGGAGAAACGGCGATGAGGCGAGAGTGCGCATCCTTGAGCTTGCTCCATTTGCAGGCGATATCGGAGCTGAGGCTGTGGTGAACACGGTCCCGGTGGTCCACGTACCAGATGTGTCGCTCAGAGGCCAATAACTGGAAGATGTATGTTGGGGTTGTGCACTGCATCCAGCTCCCTGCTAGTTTTTGCTGGATGCTCTCTGGTAGTGACGGCTCTACTTCATCTCCTTCGTCCGACTCATGACTCTCCGTTTCAGAGTCATCACTGTTGGCTGCTTGGACGACCTCATCCTTGCCTGCTTGGGCTGTTAAGTCCTCTTCAGATATGGATTCTTTCATAAGCATGACTGTCTGTCTGTATTTGGAGTAGATGTCCTCAAATTCAGAGACTGGTCTTGAGGCATCTGCCGACATCTTCACCTTTCCAAGATATCTGTTTTTCTTCCGTTCAGGTATCACTGGAAGTTCATCTACCGTGTCTTCCTCCTTCTCCTCAATTGGAGCATCTGAAGGAACTATGTTCTGTGGTTCTGCAAACTTTGCAGCTCTTTCATCAGCTGACACATTTTCAAGTTCAAAATCCTCCATAACTACCCCTAGTCTTCGCGTCTGCTCAACACTAGACAAACCCCTTGGGGACCTAGGACTTCTGAGGGGAGACAACTCCCCATTGCTTCGCTTTGGCTGATCCTCAGCATTTAAAGACTTTGGCATACTAATGCTCAATGGTTGTTTATGACTACCACTGTCTAATGTAGTATGGCTTTCGACGGGTTGTTGAACTGATTCCTCACCAACTGATTTACAGCCTGTACTTGAGGTCCTTGCCTTCTCTTCATATGGACATTTCAGTGACCTAGGGAGTGACTTTTCGCCTACTGAATTCAGTTCTTGCATTTCAAATTCTTTCTTTGAATTCACTGACGACGTTGTACAAATTTCAGTTTTACTTGTCAATGGGGCATCCTCAGCTGCGGTCCCATTTCCAGGGACACCAGATTTTTCCAATTCTCCTGGGAGTGATAATTTGTCCACTTTCGCATCAACTCCTGTAAGACTTTCTGCTTCTGGAGACTCCTGTCCTGAAGAAATTTCTTCAAGTGTCTCACCTTCCTTGATGGCTTCTAGGAAAGGGGCTGTCTTCTGTCTTGTTGAGGAAACCTCTGCATTGTGAGCATCTACATGTGATGAATTCTGTTCGCCTATTTCAACATTGGTGGCCACTTTTGCACCTAAGTGTAGAAGAGCAGGAAAGAATAGGAGAGAGACAGGCTACATAAAGGTGAGTTTCTTTGAGAATTCTTGATTGCCTATATGCATTAATCACATCCTCAAATTCCAAGATGTGCCACTTGTAAATATGCACTTGTGATTGATATAATTCTTGATCGAAGTATGATCATGTTTGAATTCATAATATTCAGTATGAATCACATGTAATCAATATTACTGGCAACAGTAACAGACGAGAGCGCACATGGATATATTTTTAGTATTAAGACCCAAATGAAATAATAATATTAAAGCGATACACCTACACATCAAGACAATCTACAGATTTGAAGAAAAATACAGTTGAAAGAATAACTGTTTGAAATATGTGATTTTGTGAGTTACCTTTGACAGTTTTCCTTTTCTTTTTCGTTTTGGACCTCGGCTTGGGTTGAAACACTATACTTTCAAAGTTTCCATCTATGTTGCCCAAAGTGTCTTTGCTGATTTTGAATGCAGCAGACTGTCGTTTGTTCAAGTTCTGCACCACATGTGCTGACTGGTCCTCCGCTGGATCCTCAGTAATCACGATAGAAACCCGATCCACGGCACTCTCATTGCCATTTGCTAACAAATTTGAACCCGTCGAACCTGTCCTTTCACATGATCTATCACTACTCGAGGGGACCACTTCACTCATTTTCTTGTCTATATTGCTTGTCTCACAGGGCACCTCTGTTTCAGGACAGACAATGCTACTGGATTGCTCTGTCGTTTCCCCTGCTGGCTCTGCTCGTTCCTGTTGAGAAAGTTCTCCACTGGTTTGATTCGATAAGTTGGCAAGAGGGTCTACTGGAAACACCTGTCCGCTGGGTGACACCTCACCACTCATTGAGCTTGAGTTCACGACTGAGACAAGCAACTTCTCAGACAGCTCGGCCTCTGGAGTACCAGGGTCAGCTCTGATTGGCTCATCACTGTTGACAGATGACCTGTCGCTCTTGACGCTGACATTGTCATCTGAGTTCCTCTCAGGGATGGGCAGGTTGAGCTTGAAGGATCGCTCCAAGTTTCGCTCCATCTTGTTCTTGGTCTCCAGGGCCTTATCGGTCAGCTCGTCTGCTGCTTTGCTAAGGAAGCCACGCATAGAACTGAATTTGCTTTTGATTTTGACAGATGTCATTCTTTCTGCAGGAGTTGGTGCACAGGGCTCCAGAGTCATGTCTGATGGGTTGCCGACAAGATTCAGGCGTATCACATGAATTTTACCGAAATCTTTATCCGATTTTGCAGGTTCTGCAAGAAAGGAAATGTATCAATATATCAGAGTTATCTTCATAACTGATGAACCTATAGCTGATTGGAATAGGTAGATTGTGGTGCAGGGCAGGTATCAAAGTGGCCTATGAGCATGACAGGGAAGTCTAAATGAAACTGGGGATTCCACCAATAATGCACCAAAATGCCTTCTACAGATATGCAGATATTTGCTTTATGAACGGTATATCATACAAAAATGGGAATTTCTACCAATGACATTGCCCAAGAGATAAAAAAGTAATTACAATATAAAAAAAAATAAATTTCAAATTAAGCTACATCCTCTTATAGTTTCATATACACTTTTAAGATAAATGGGCAGTTTTTCTAAAATATTGTGTATCCTCAGCAAAATGCATAAGCAGATGTCCTTTAAAATTTCTTACAAGCCAATTATGTATCAATACACACAGGAATAAAGCTTTTTGCACAGTGGTTCAAGACTCGGTGTACAAATGATTTCAGTTTCTGAATCACACTTTTCATGAACACGTAACTTGAGGAAATGAAAGAGGCAGAAATTATTAGATAATCTAAGAGCATGTATACCTTTGTTCATTTGAAGCTCAGGTGTACTAGCAATACGAACAAGGTTCCTTTCACAACCTTTCCTGAGAACAAAGATCTCATAGCGTGTGACAGCCACAGTAACAATGCTGCCCAGTTCGCCAAAGTTGCTGGCCACCACGAGAGCCCCCTCGGGACCACTGGGCTGCAGGACCACGAGAGAGGACAGTGACCAACTGACCAGAAGCCCGCTACTGTATGGCAGCAGGTGACCCAGCTGAAGTTCTGTCGGGGGTGGGATGACAGCGGGGGGCGTGTCTGGGAGGAGTTGAATGGGTGAGTGCTCCTTCCCAATCAGGTCCTTGAACATAATGGTTTCCAGGACCACGCCCTCCGGGTTGGCATGCCACAGACGCCAGCCGGGCCTTGCCACATACAAGGTGGCGTTGCTAGGCTTACACAGGCCTGGGTTGAAATGGGCTCCATAGCTGCCTCTGTAGAAGGGAATAATAAAGTAAAAAGAAAATACAAAATTTAATCATTCCTATAATTTCACTTAACATTCAAATTCTAACTTGCATTCTTACTTCCAAAGCAAATCAAACTTCAAAAGAAAAGAGCATATAAACCCATGCCTTAAAAAATTGAAACAAATGCACTGCTTTTGAAAAAGGAAGAAAAACAAAGAAAATTAATGAATTGAATGCTATAAAATGTTTGTAAACATTTAATCATAAACTCTAGATGGTAGTGAATTTCTTTACAATATGATCATACTGGCTTACTCAGCCACAGACTTGGCCAAAATCATGATATTGAGAGCAGCCTCTCCTTCAAATCCAGATACTTGCTCGCTAAAATGATGCTCTCAAACACACAGATAACTGAATTGATTATTTTGCCCGTCCTCAATGGGTTAATACTTCTGTTCATGCAGTTGGTTATAACCAACTGCATGAACAGAAGTATTGGGGTCATCCCACAAGACCGACACCCATGAGTCATACAGCCCACGAGTCCTACAGCCCACAAGTTCGACACTAGGCGAATAAAGCCCATGAGACCGACACTAGGCAAAAACAGCCCACAAGTTCGACAGATACAACACAGGGTTTGATGTGTCGGTCTCGTGGGCCTTGTTTGCTTAGTGTCGCTCTCATGAGCTGTATGACTCGTGGGTTGTATAACTCGCAGGCTGGATGACTCGTTGGTGTCGGTCTCGTGACGTGCACCCGAAGTATTAACCCATTGAGGACAGGCAAATTTTGCTACAACACGCATAATTTCCCAAAGACACTTGCTCGAGTATACTCGGGACATGTCCTCAACAGGTTAAAATATCCTAAACTTGACTTCAAGTTACTGACTTTGCATTACTATCACACAATGCTATACAAAGATCTAATTTTCAATTTTTTTTTTTTCTCATAGGATCTGTTTTCTCAGTGCATTTATTTGATTTATTGCACTTTGTCTCTAAGCAGGATGGTTAAAATGCAACAAATGAAGCAGTAGACATTTGTCTGTTGCATCATCACATTGTATAAAGATCCATCTAACCCACAACTGAGTGAATTTCAGATTCATGTAACATGAGTCGAACTGCAAGCCAAGATGTAAAATGGAAATGCAATGACGAATGAAATGTTTTCTCTTTCATTTTCTCATTTTCTATTTAGCAGAGTGGGGAAACTCATCAAATATTCTAGTCATTTTCCAAGCTTTTGACCTGAAGTCTGATGTCAAAGGTCTTGAACTAATATTAACAGGATGGGGGGGGGGGGGAATGATATTTAGATGGTTTCATTTGTCCCTTTAAAGGGACTGTACAGTACTGGTTGAGGTAGGGATTCATGTTTTGAACATTCCTAAGTGAGATAATGAAAAGCCTCCTATGAAATATGAAAGAGCATGTAATTTTAAGAAGGATTCAACGTTTATTTGATGAAAATTGGTTTTCAAATGGCTGAGATATCCAAAAAAGTGCTAATAATAAAAGGCGACATGCCCCAACTTTATTAGTAACTCTTTGTTTCACCTTGTTTTTGGATATCTCAGCCATTTCATAACCGATTTTCATCGAATAAACTTTTGATACCCCTTAGAATCGCATGCTCTTTGACATCTCATAGAGTGGTTTCTGAATATCTCACAAAACGTTAAAAGCTAAATCTTCACCTCGACCAGAACTGTACACACCCTTTAAATTAAGTAAATTAGTGATATATATACTTCCTATCACCAAACATGGTGTAGGAAATGAAAACACTTGCTATTGTGAGACAATTAGTTAAATGTATCATACATGTTTCAGTTTATCAATATCTTGTCATTTTGACAAAAAGGCCCCCCCCCCCCCCCAATAACACACAAGACATCAATATCTGGAATGTAAATTGTTACCACATCATGAAACAGAGAGAGAGAGAGAGACAGTAAAGAAAAAGTATCAGCTCTGGAATATAACTACCTGATATACTAAAATTGCTGAACAGTGTTTGACAATATGGCATATGACTGCATTTTGATAATATCATAAACTATGAACATTAAAATACTTTACGCAGAGAAAGCCGTATCTTATTCCTTGTAAATACAGTTACCTAGAAAGCCCTATATGTGACCCTGCACCACAAAACAAACAAAAAGTCGCCAGGCATGAAATTTTAGGTAAGAGCATATTTTGAAAGAGAAGACTTTAAGCTTTAAAATGATGTATAACTCAAATCAAATGGACTCTCCTAACCTATCTAAATATTGGAAAGAAAGCACACACTCAGGAAAAGTGTGAACTGAGAAAAGAGGCTCTGAAGTACAGTGTCTATTCAAGCGTTTAATCTTTACCAAGCCGTGCTGGTTGTGCAATGAATGGGAAAGAAACAGGATGTAAACCACTGGAGTAACAACAATGAAGGGATTATCAGATTAAATTGAAATTAGGCATGCCTTATTGACCTATTCTGTCCTTAATTAATCCAAACTTTCAAAGTAGTAGCATTATCCTTTCAAAAGTTATAGGAGTTGAAATTGAAGAGAGTGTACAAGGTTTTTAAGAAATGAAAAGGGGACTCCAAAGACACACCTAATCACACTATTCTACCAAAAATGTTCGAGAGAAACTGCTTAAAAACACAGTTTCCTGCCCGTTTTATGATCCAAAATTTTAGCATAATGTAGAAGAAGACTTGCTCTTTCAGAAAATATGAAAAAGTCAAGATTGGCTCGGTTGACCCATTTCACCTATTTTCAGTCCTCACACAAAATCAGTGTGTGCGACTTTTTGTTCGTTTTGTGATGCACGGTCACATATTATACACACACCTACATAATGCAGTTACTAATTCCATTTAGTCTGCTAGGTCAAGCTTGTTACCTACTAGTGCTACAAGCAGGCACCCTGCATTTTTTCCTATGCAGTCATTAGACTGGCAGATCCTATCAATTCATAATATTCCACTCTATAGTGATATAGTTTGTCAAAAAATCTGGATAGGCACATCATTAGTGACATTTTGTCAAAGTTTGGATACGAAAACTAGGCACAGTCATTCAACTTTCCAAGAATGCAAGTCTGTTGCAATTAAAAAAAAAGCAAAAAATATAGCAATTTTTTTTGTCTGTTTTCCCTTAAAGTGTTACATCTAGAACACTGATTTCTGCAAGTTTGAGTAGAAGGATTAGCAGATTTTATGACGAGAGAAGTTTTAAAAAGAATATCAGTATCTCAAGATGACTGCAAAATACAAACAATGAAGTAGACAAAGATTTAGTTTTAAAAAGAATATCAGTATCTCAAGATGACTGCAAAATACAAACAATGAAGTAGACAAAGATTTGTGAAATGATTACTGCATTACACTAAGTAACATTCTCTTGGATGTATTCAGGTTTCAGCATTAAATATTTCATCTAACATTTACATAAAATGTGGATACTGCTATATATGATAAAATCTATTAAAAAACAGCTTTTAAATGGACACTTTATTCACAACAGAAATTCAATGGAATAACACATGTAGTATTGAAACAGCAGATCAGTGATTATCTGAGCAAAATCTGATTAACACCCAAATTATGGTTACCAGTGCATCACTTTGCATGGTATGATAGGGACTCTCTATCACAGGTGTCTTATAAACCACAGATCTCAAAATTGCTTGTATCATTTTTAGGCACACCAAGCATAAAATCACAACTTATGATTTTCTTGAATTTGCATGAAAGTATCAACTGATAATTGAACGTGTTGTGATGTCCCATCTTTAGAAAGATCAAATATCCAGTCTCCTACAAGAAAATGTCAAATTAGAAATATTTAATTTCCAACTGATTGATGGGTAATTTACAACCTAACATCAGAGTCAGGAGACCCCAAGGGTTGTCTTGACATGACTAAATGTCCTGACACTATAATAGCCCTGGCAAACAGTATGATATTGACATGATTCCAAGACTCACAATACTACATGTATATACTATCTCCCTGGTTTTGTTTGAACATATACTTTACTGTCCTGTCATTCTAAATTAGTTTCAATCTGCATGAATTCTCCTTTGGCAGTTGACAGGAACTGTTTTAATACACCAGTAGTGCCTGTGAGCTTGTACCACCCAACACGCCCAATTCAAGTGCTGAATAAACAAATGCTACTACTTCAGGAGAGTATTTAAAATCATTCTGAATTATAACAACTCATGAGATTGGGGGACATGGTCCAAAGAACATTGCCATGATAACAAATATAACGGAAGAGTCTTGGTGAAATTCTTTGTATGAAGGTGCAAGCACATGAAGTGAAATGTCATGATACTGCTTTCAACAGTGGCATGAGGCATGGATTACACAAGCTTTATTTGTTTCCTCTGTCAGGAACTTGTAGAAATCTTTCTGACAAGGCCAAAAGGGTTAAAAGTGCTTCTTTTCCTTGTTTGCTTGTTGTTGTTGTTATCATTGCTCAAGATGCTATTTTTGTTTTTGCTTTTTCATACATTCCCCCCCCCCCCCCAATAGATCAACCACATCTATTGGGAGGATACTTGTCCTTTATGGGTGGCAATATTTGTCACGTATGAAGTAGATGTATCAATAGGTTTCCTGCTGGATAGGACTCATTGTAACTGGTTTTTACTTACAAACACAAATCACACTTCCCTGTAGTGAATACACTGTAACTGGTGGATCTCATGACAAATTAAACAGCAAAGGGGAGATCCCTTGACCTCTATGACAAAGTAACACCATTATGTATAACAATCTCTTTAGATTCTCAAATAAGAATGGGAAGGAATTCCAGAAGAAAAATAAATGAAAAATGGCACATACTTTTACAGCACAGAGTTTGCTTACAGATGCAATTTCTGAAGATGTCAGAGAAAGTACAAATCTTCTAACTGTGACACATTGAAATGGACAGCATCTACGATGTATGCTGATCATTTGATCAAGAGTATCTCTACAACAGATGGAGTGATCTGAAGCACAGTATTTATGTTTCATATCAAACTATTGACCTTGGCTTTCATATTATAAAAGGTGACTTGAGTTTCCTACTGGTAACTGGCAATGAATACCTGCACAATGTAAATAGCAATGTAACAGGGTAACGACTTCCACTACTCCCAGTGCAAAGGATGTCATTAAAAATATGACAGTATACTGGTACTGTACATGTGGACACTATAATATAGAAATAAATCTGTGAGTACAGACAATGAATTGCATGGATACACAATATAAAGCACACAATTTTAAGAGGTACACGTACAATAGGTTAAGACAGATGAGTAGGACGAGGTGGTAAACATGACATACCGGTAGTACAGCACTATGCATGGAAGCTGCATGTTTTATATTTATCGTGATAAAAATCCAGATGACAAGTATTCACACATACCTGATGATGTCTGGATTATTCTTGGATATGGCATTCCAAATATTCCTGTCAGTGTTTTTCACAGATATGTGTATAAATGCATGCACACATCAACTTAAAATATAGTCAAATGTGACTTATTCCATGTAAAGACATAAAATGAGTCACATTCCTTCTGCATATCAAACTTACTGGAAGAAAAAAAAATGATGTATAGGCCTACATTCAAAATAACGAAAGAATTATGACTATATAGAGAGTCCCATCTAACAAAAGTAGGAGTACAATTTAAAAGGCAAACACAACTTTGTGTAGAATGGTGGTGATTATCAAGTATTATAACTGAATCAAAGTCATGACTTAGATCTCGTTTATAGTGAGTGAAAAGGCCGGGCTCAAGCCCGGCCTTCCTTTCACTGTAGTGTAAATGCTCAAAAGGCCAAATGCGGTACCAAAAACGGTCGTGCATTTGGCTAAGCTCTAGAGGTTGTCTCGGCCTGGGCTCAGCCTGGCCTTTTCTCACTGTAAACGCAAACTGGGACCGGCGTGCTCTCAAATAATCGTTTGCTTACAAGCAGAGCGCCACTACGACAAAGTATTGAAAGGTTTGAATTAAAAGCCCGGGCCGAGCCCTCCACTGCAAATGCACAGAATTTGGGGCCAAGTACCGCAATTGAGGATGCGGTCGGCCAGGGCTCAGCCCGGGCTCGGCCAGCCCTGTACTGTAAACGGGGTACTAGACAATTTCGATTCAAATCAGAATATGACTATGTTCTCCCCTTACATTGATACTGCTGAGGAATTGAATCTCATAAAGAAAGCACACAATGTGTTGTTTGGATCTATAGGCCTTCAAAGATTTGAGCCCTGGACTTACGATTTTCTTGGCTGCTGCCCAACTTGCTGGATCTTGTTGTCATCTTCCGGAGTACAAATGATTGTGCGTCCCACAGTGGAAATAAGGATTTTCTTGTGCGCATAGCTCAGCTGGACCACACCTTCTTCTTCTGTCACCACAAGTGAGGCTTTGCATTTGTTCTGGCAAAGTGAAACACCACCGTAATTGTCATTATTTGTGCAAGCACATCAATCATCACTATTGAGAACATTCTTCAAAGTGCTACAAACAATGGTATCATAAGCATGAAAAAACACTAATGAAATGGGAATGACCACAATAAGCATAATCATTATCATCATCATCATCATGATTGTGACGCTATTGTGCAATAGTTATGATATCACTGATTACACTGATTACTGCTATCACTACTTTTACTCTCTATACACAGTACAGGAATGTTACTATTGTCACAAATAATGTGGCTTATTCCATGTAAGGACATAAAATGATAGCTTACAAACCAGTATTGAGATTTATTAGTTGTTGTTGCTGCAATGCATTTAAATTATGCATCATAATTTGCCAATTTTTATGACATGTAGAGCTTTGTACTGCATCTGGAAGTTATAATTCATACCTATTAACTCTTTCTGTACTATTGACTTTAGACAGTGTGTACAACACTAAGGAGCTTTCAGTGCCAATTGGTACTCAAAGCATACAAAGGTTTAACAAATTTAAAAACTGATTCATACATGTACATGTTCTGTCAGGAGCAGCAAAATTGTGAGCTCATCAAGGATGATAATGTAATTACCTCCGCCAAGGGAGGTTATGTTTTCGTTACTGTTGGTTTGTTCGTTCGTATGTTTGTTTGTTTGTTTGTTTGTCCGTGTGCAAAATAACTCAAAGAGTAGTACACGGATTTGGATGAAACTTGCAGGAAATGTTTAGAATGATACAAGTAACAGATGATTAAATTTTGGTGGTGATTTATTTATGAAGGATTTTTTATATTTTGGCAGGTAGGGTCAATGAACTTGGGAGTTCAGGCTGCGCGTATTTGAGGTTTGCATGCGCGCACTAAAGTGCGTGCTCTAGTTTCTGCTAGAGAGAGGCGTGCCGTGCAGCTGAGGGTTTATGACGTAATAAAGGCTTCTATATTGGGAAATCTGGCGATTTTTCACCATGTATACCTATGGGTGGAAATCACTGATCTCTATGGAAGAGCCCAAAGAGCTTTTAAAATCTCTTTGGGAAGAGCAAAATCATCGGTAGAAAGTAGCTGCTTGGCGGAGGTCTGCGCTCTCAGAGTGCTTTTCTAGTTTTGCATGTGAAAAGGTAATAATATGTAATTTCTCTTTGAAATGTCCAGAATTAATGATGCAGAAACATTCCAAGAGTGTTTTTAAAAAGTATTTAAATAAATGCCAGAGAAGATGACATTGATGGCTTGGACTATATCATGTACACTTTACCTCATAGAAGTCGATGTCTGTTTGAATCACTTTCCCTTCTGTATCCCCCGAGAAAAGTTTCATGCCATTGTTGCTCCATTCCAAGCATGTGACCCGGCTGTTCTGGTGGAAGTGGTCCAGCACAAACTTTTTGGCCTAACACACAAGAGACAGGTGACGGCCAGGAAAACAAATCCACAAACTGCCATTCAGTATATTTTACACACTTTTATAACTGGTAACCCCATAAGAACGATGCAGCTACGAAATGTATGTGCACTGCACTACTGCAAACATGGGATTTTCTTAATTGAAAATGATAAGAAAAATCTTGAATATATCTGAATTTTTCCTCTAATATCTGCAATACACTTTCACTGCATTACAAGTGTTCAAGGGTTTTTCAGTGTCTTTAGTTTGGAAGAGAATTCATCCATTGTTTCCATGAAAGCAGCATTTTACAAATCCACAATAATTTATCATTATCTTATGTATTTTGATGCTCTTGCATTATCTCTTGTGACCAACTTGATGAATACACTGTCTCAATTTTTTGTGCATAAATACAATTCATTATATCAATCTATTCACTGATTTATTCATCATTTACTAATTTGAATAAAACAATAATAGAGTTTTTAACTTACCTGAACAGCATGAATAACATAATATTCATGCACTAATCATACTAATTCATTCGTCCACCTGAATGATTTTTTGTTTGTTTGTTTGTTTACAGGTGAGTTTCTAACTTACCTGAACCGCATGGCCATGTGACCTGGACGGGAGGAGAAAGATCTCAATGTGGCCATGGGATGTTCCCACAGCAAGTTGATGGTCAAGGCAGGTCAGAAGTTTTACACAGGACACATGGCAGGTTTTGTCCTTAGGAGATAAAGAAACGATAGCACAAGGGATGAAGTTTTTTGCGTTCTTCATATGAGTTTACAAGTGTACTTTTAGAATACTGAATAGAATCACACTCAGATTGCGGTAATAAACACAGCAGTCAAATATTCATATAAACATGCGGTATAGTCAACAAAAAGTGTTTGTTATTAAAATTTTGCCACTGAAATGGGAGATAGACAATATTTACTTGTTTAAGCTTAAAAAAAGGGCAGGTCAGCAGAAATCAAAGAAACTGAAGATCACTTTTATAGATTTAAATATTTGACTGTTGCTAACTAATGCTGTAATATTGAAATTTAGAAAAAATACCTTCCCACCATCTCAGTTGATAAACTGCAACAATGCTATTACAGTTATTTGCTTCTGTTTTGTTTTGATTAGTTTTATGTTTGTTTGTTTTTTTTTTTTGTGGGTTGTTTTTTTTTTTTTTTTTTGTCCCTTAAGTCACTAAATCATGGGAGGAAAGATCATTTACTCAGGCATTCAAGCCCCAAACTCTGGAATATCCTTCCTAATGACATCAAAGCTGACATGCGACTCCTTCAAAAATAATTTATAAACTTTTTTTTTTTGTCTTAATTTTGCTCTGTCTCTTATGCACCTTGAGCACTCTACAGAGTGAAAGTGGCACAATATATTACAAGTTATTATCATTATTATAAAAGTTACAATTTTTTTGACATACTTGCCTACAGCAAGTATACTTCAATTTGTTGAACATTGCTATGTTACACAAATTTTCTTAATGTCAAATACAGAATGTGTTGCAAAGACAAACATTAAAGTCAATAAAGTTTGCATGCATTTGTTGTTGCTATGTTACACTGTAAGCCTTATTCAAATACCGAATGTGTTGTAAGGCAAGCATCAAATTCACACTGGTCAGCACATCACACTATGACAGTTGTTGTTCAGGTACGGTACTGCTAATTTTGAGAATGCATCTATTTTTGCCTTCAACACAGAAACATACTTCCTTCCTGGGTGTGTTGTCACGCTTCAATCATGATCCTTACCTCAGTGTCACATGTTTGTTATATGACTCAAAATTATATGGTCTGGTAGCCCTTCATACAGTGTACATACACATGATCCAAAGGCTACTCATTAAGCGTAACAATATCAAGTAAATGATAACTCATAGACCTCACACTGAGTCTTAGATTACTGAGTATTTACATGTTTGCTATTACTATTGTATATATTCATACGATAAACATGGATACCGTAGTCATTTACAGTAATGCAAACAAAACCCTAAATTTACATTTTGAAAGTTTCTAAACATCATGAGATGCCTAACAAGCTCATATGTCTTCAAAAATACAAATTGTACATAAACACAAAGAAATCAACAAAAGATTGCCCCCTCCCCTCCCAACCCGGGGGGAGGGGGGGGGGGGAAGAGAAAAAGAATTGAACTAGTACTCTCTTGAAGGAATAAGCAGGTAAGGTTACATTGGAAATCACAAGATGAAGTGAATAGTGTGTGTCTGAGTCATTAATGGACAAACCTTGTATCACAGGGCAATGTCCACTCCTACAAAAACCAACCTAGAGCTATTCCTGACACTTCTCTCACTTCCTGAGACACAGCATTAGGACAAAAAAACAAAACAAAAATAGATTCTGTAGCTAGAAATGTGCTCTGATCAGTGTTACAGCAAAACGACACAATCTTGTATCATTTGTGCAATTTGGGCATGTTGCATATCACACAATCGAGTATCTGAATATAAGAACGACCCAAGTCCATGGAAGACCATTTCGAGTAAACTTAAAAAAACTTCGAATATCTTTTTTATTTGTCCAACAATATTCTATTTAACTGTGATGGGAAGGCAACATTTATATGCAAATTAGAACATAACATTATTATGACAGTTAACATCTACATTAATTGTGGAGAGGCCATTTTGTGTGATGGACTTGGGTCGTTCTTTGAATCATATACATGATATTCTGCTATAAAGATGAGAGAAGGATGAGAGAGGGCGCTATAATATGAATGTAAGAATGACCCAAGTCCTTCATTTTTACATTCACATAAGATTTAACTCATTCATTTCAGGCACTTCCGGGGGTAATTAGGATTTATCATTTATACACAAGATGAGTCCATGCATAAGCTACAATTTCCCCATGTCAAACTGAATTTGGCCAGAAATTGGACTTGGGTCGTTCTTATATTCAGGTCTTCAATTACTAAATGCACATCAATCCACAATGGGTTGAACCTACAATGAACTTTCAAAAATTTGCCAGTTCTGCTAGGGCATCTACATGTAAAAACTTCAAGCAGATGTATCATGAAAATCCAAGAGAGGTGAATATACCAGAGAAAGAGAGAGAAAGACAGGGGAGAGCTCAATAATCAACATTAATTGTATTCTGTTCCATACATGTCATGAGGGTACAATGTATGTTCCCTTGTGGACAGATAACTGGCAAGAATTACTTTAAAAGTGGAAATTTTTCGCCCATTTTGCACAACCAGAAACTAGAGCAAAAAATAAAAGCATGCGATTATTTTTGATTGCCATATGCTCCAATAGTTACTGTCTTCATTCCACAGAATTAAAAACGTGCAAAACTCTTCTTAACCGACCAAGCGCAAAAAAATTAGTCACGCGAAAACATCCACTTTTCCAGTACGTTAGCTGTCTTTAGATTTATCACATGACAAAGTATCCCAACATTTAATTAGACAAATAATGGATGCTATGACAGCATGGGTTCCTGTAGCAGCTACAATAACAAAGCACCGGATCCTTGTGTAAGGAAAGCCCTGCTTCTGTCATGTGAATCCGTTTTGAGAAGTGCCCTTGACGAATATCTTCTTCACAAAAAGACCGAAACACATCATTATCCATTGAGTGGGATAAGGGATAAGAATGCTTTTAAAATCAATAGCCGATCACAATGAACACGGATATAATGACATAACAGCTTCACATAAGAATGCCTGATTGGGTGCTGAAGGAAGTTGAAAAAAAGAGTACTACATAACTTCTTCAAAAGTGAACTTATAAAGCAAGTAGTACTGTATTGGAATTACATTGCTACAAACTACATCAATTACTGGAAAAAATGGGAGCCTCGTACGCCATCATCCCTGTTCAGAGTATTATGTGTTTGGTTTTTTAGAGTATTGGTTTAAATATCTGCTCAAGGCTCACAATAAATTTCACACATCTATCCAAGGCACTATCGATATGTTACATTGTACATGATGTGAAATTACATTTCTGTCTGGAATGCACCTTTAAATGGCTGAAATTTCTCAGTAAGTACAACAAAATGTACATTGTAGTATTGGCTGAAATTTCTCAGTACCGGTACTACAAAATGTACTGTAGTATGGGTAAGTGACATTACATAATACGTTGGTCACACTATACTATGGTACACATGGTAGAAGATTTTGTAGATTCACTGTCTGAGGGGAAGAAAAAAACACACTCACACACAAACAAAACACAGGAAGTGTGTATACAGTTTGCTCACACTGCTTGGACTTCAAAACTCATACCTGTACTACACTATGAATAAGTCGGAAGCACTATCTCCCCAACATCCTCCTAACTGCAGTCCCTGACAAATTCAGATTCATTGACTGCATACACTGATACTTTTCAAGCAACAGCCACACAGATTCAGTCTTGGGCCCAATGTTAGTCTTCCACTGATCAGGACAAATTGACGTTACTACACAATGTACAGCTATGCCAGATTTCACAAGGCCAACAGAAGTCAGATTTGGGCCAGTTCTGGACTTTGCAAGCTATGCGACTACACTGCAGTATAATAACACAAAAATTAAACAAAATAGCACAGGCATAAAAAAAAAAAAAAACTAGAACAAATAGCATGATCCTTTCTTAGCATCCACAACCTATACAGTTGCAAATAAAACACACAATGTAATGTGAATACCCACAAGTCTTCAATACCTTCTGTTCGAATGTGATTCATACATGAGACAAAAAAAAAAGGGGGGGGGGACTAGTTTGCAGGCACAAACCCTTGTTGGTCGTAAAGGAGTCTGCGCCAAGACTACTGCATGCGCCACTTCGGCACTGTCCCATAGGCCCTGTGTTGTAGCTTTGAGGCTGCAGTGCAGTGGAGTGTGTGGTTAGTCTTGGCGCATGCAGACTCTCTTACCACCAACAAGGGTTTGTGTCTGCAAACTAGGGGGGACTTGAATTGCAATTTGACTCATGATGACATTTTCTTACTTTTTTTTTTATGTACGTGAATGAGCCTAATACTCCGTAGCTCACTTGAGCCTTTGGCTCACATGAGCTAAAAAGAGATCAAGTATATAGATAGCAAGAGCACAACTTTAGATTACAAAGCAAGATTAAACAACTACTAGTATGAATTCAGGCTAATCTTAACAGATCTTACAGCTGACGAAATATTTGGAATTTGTTGGGGAAGTTGATTCCAAAGGTTTATTCCGAAACTTCTGCAATGCTCTTCTTACATGTGTAGCTGTATTCAAAGATGACACCGAATCCTACCGTACTTAATATTATATCAGCCACATTGACTTACTGCGTGGATTCATTGCATGTTTCTT
Source organism: Diadema setosum (assembly GCF_964275005.1). Lineage (NCBI taxonomy): Eukaryota > Metazoa > Echinodermata > Echinoidea > Diadematoida > Diadematidae > Diadema > Diadema setosum. The sequence goes on from NC_092685.1 coordinate 6,435,705, forward strand.
ATTCCCTTTCGTACAATATGTGCAGCTATCTTCTTTTCCTCTCTCCTCTCAATGCAATGTTCCAAATGAAATTTGTCAGAACTATTGCAAATCTGTCATAAAAACTCAGCAAAATCCACAGTAGAAGGACGCAGACTATGTTTATTGTCTAGCAAAGAAGAAACACACACATAGACATGCACATACACTGTAGATCGTTACAGGAAAGTATTGAATGGAGATGATTTTACACTTGTAACAAGGAAAAGTAGAAATTATGCGGTGCGTAATATATGTCCCCGCCGGAAGTAGCATTTTACATAGCAAAATGTACAATATAGGTAAAAAATCAAGGTCAAAGGTCAAAGAAGTAGAAGGTCAAAATTCTGTGTAGAAGTTTTGAAGCGCTCACCTAGTGCCATCACATAAAGCAAACGGAATCGAAATCGGGTTAGAAATGGCGAAGGAGTAGCATTTTGTAGCAAAATGTACAACAAAATGTAGGTAAAAAATTAAGGTCAAAGGTCAAAGAAGTCAAAGGTCAAAATTCTGTGTAGAAGTTTTGAAGCCCTCACCTAGTGCCATCACATAAATCAAACAGAATCGAAATCGGGTAAGAAATGGCGAAGGAGTAGCATTTTGTAGCAAAATGTACAATACAGGTCAAAAATCAAGGTCAAAGGTCAAGAAGTCAAAGGTCAAAATTCTGTGTAGAAGTTTTGAAGCCCTCACCTAGTGCCATCACATAAAGCAAACGGAATCGAAATCAGGTTAGAAATGGCGAAGGAGTAGCATTTTGTAGCAAAATGTACAATATAGGTCAAAGGTCAGAAAAGGTCACGACTGAAATTCTGTGTAGAAGTTTCAAGCTCCCATGTAGTGCTATCATATAAAATAAACAGAATCAAAATTGGCTCATAAATGACAGAGAAGTAGCAAATTGAAGATTTTGATCACACACGGACGCACACACGGACGGACACACACGTACGGAGCCCGTTTCATAGTCCCCTGCTCGAACTCGTTCGGCGGGGACAATTAGGTGTATGACATCATCAATTTTTTGACAGTCATTATATCAAAAATCTCAAGTATCACTTCTATCATTTCAATATAACTTCATCATAACCAACATACCTTGTACCAATACCATCCTCCTCCGATTTCATACTGTCATCTTCATCATCAACAGCACCAGCATAACACTTATCTCTCTCTACTGTCAGCAGCAAAAGCATCACAGGCATACTGGTAATCACTGCACACCTAAAGAGAATGTAGCTATCTGATTGGTCGATTGCCCATCACATGACATTGAGTTAAAAGTCCATCGCACGCTGTGGCTGTCAGCCACACAATTTTGTTTGAGCAAAAATGGGTAACATTTGCCCAGGTTTCCACGCGCACTCAACAATTACATACCGTGTGCTTGCAAGCGTGTACTTTTGTCACTCATTTTTATAAACAACTTCAAACAATCAGTTTCGCGTACCGCGTATACACTTGATGGCCGACTGTGAGTGTGCAGCTACTCATTTGCCATCATCACGAAAATGGTTGCCATTTCTGTGCTGAATTCAAGAATCTGTGTGGACTACCTACCTGTTGACGTCCTAGGTAATGTTTAAAACAAATAGTGTATGGTCTTTACTCGTGTAATGGAACAAGATTTTGCATGAGGTGAAAGATAGAGGCACACTTTTCAACTCGGCTTTGCCTAGTTGAATAGAGCGCCTCTATCTTTCACCTCGTGCGAAATCTTGTGCCATCGCACTCGTGACCATTCACTATTTGTATATTATCATCATCATCATTATCAACATCCCACCATCACCATCCTCCTACAGAACTCACCTCACATTTGAGCTTGGCCAGCTGCTGCTCTTGCCTGTCGAAGAGGTACACCACTGCGATGTTGGTGCCCAGGATGATGAATTCACTGCTGGCATCTAGACACGTCAGCTCCACATCGATGGCTGACTGGCTCAATGTCAAGGCCCTCTGAGCCTTCTTGGGGAGGACTTTGAAGAGGGCATCCAGGGGGGCATACTCCCTCAGCTTCACTGCCTCCAGAATGGAGAGAGGCCGACTCGCCATCCCTATTGTACAACAGCAGAGAAATTATTCACTGTACACATTCTAATGTGTGCAAAAACATTGAAAATGAGGCTCATTATCAATTCATAATTTATAAAATGAAACTTTTCTCTATGCTTTAATGTTGATCCTCTATTAATACACAGAGTACAATGACAAACCAGACACAGCAATAAAAGCTTAAGTTCATAGGTTTGAATTGCCAATTTGACCTGAATCTTTTCATCGAAGGTAACATTAAACAGCATGAAGAGCTGCATTTGAACACCTAAAATGAACTATGCACTTGAATTCAGTTTGAAGGTTGCTGGAAAAATAAGCACATAAAGTTTGATTGTTATTCCTCCACACCAGGAAACGGTTCAGGAATCTTGAAAAGGAAGCATTATCTGGATCAGAGTTTACAGGGTAAGACGAATACTATTAAGCCTTTATAATGTATTCTGAATCATAACTATCTTTAAAAGTTTTCTGGATATTGGACACTTTAGCACCCTTTATGGCATGGGACATCCATTATGGCATATGGTATAGCTTCCATGGGACCGTGTGTGGGATTACTGTAACAAGAAACAAGTGACAACAATTAAAGATATTCAGAGACCACATGGACAAAGTACATTATTTGTACCATGACTACGACCCCGCTTACAGCGCAAGGCTTGGCCATGGCCGAGCCGCGGCCGAGCCCACCTTCATTTTAGTGCAAACGCGCAAAAGGCCAAATGCGAGGCCAAAATTGGCCTCGCATTTGGCCTCGCTCTGGAGGTGGTCTCGGCCGCGGCCGAGCCCGGCCTTTTCTCAGTGTAAACGCAAACTGGGCCAAATGGGCGGCCAATTTTAGTCTGGCTTCCAAACCCTCTGCCTGTATCTTTCGCTATTCAGAACCCCCTCAACGTCGAAAACTGCAAAGGATTCTTTCCTTCGGCAAAGGCCTTTGCCCGAACGGCAACTATGTCACCACGGAATTCAGTTGGCAAAGGGTCTGAAAACCAGACAATACCAAATTGCATTTGTTTACAAGCAGAGCGCCACTACGACAAAATATTGAAAGGTTTGAATCAAAAGCGCGGCCGAGCCCTGCAGTGTAAACGGACAAAATTGCGGGGCTCAGCCTCGCAATTGAGGCCGGGCTCGGCCGCTGCTCGGCCGCCGCTCGGCCCAGCCCCGCACTGTAAACGGGGTCTACAACACATTGTACATTTAGACCCATCCTTCTTCAACAGCTGAAGCGCCATGTAAAAAACAAAACAACAAAACAGCAAGACACCCACAGGTTTTGCGCTCACCTCAGCAGCACACATTATCTTCATGGCACTCCACCTGAGGCAAACTATTTACAAATCTTGAGATTCTGGGATTGCTGCAGGTCCCTCTAGTAATGACCTCATAATTTTGGGCAGCCACACCTGCCAAGTTTAGTCCAAATCCAGCCTCCAGTTTTTGAGAAAAAGATGAAAGTTAGGGATACTTGGGCCTTGCCCTAGAGGCCACCTCATGGGACATAACCATTTATACAAACACCAGGTACATTCACATGAAGGCTAACCAGTGGTGATTAGATCTTGCCCCTTTAACCCGTCGAGGATGGACTGATTTTGCTTTACAACGCATTTCTCACGGACACCTGCCCGAGTACATTCTCTACACTCATCTTCAACGGGTTAACTATGAAGTGAGTCCACACGGCACCAACAGCTGCAATTGTAAAGATTGAACATTTGAGTGAGAGTCCCACTCAATGATCAAACCTTGGGACCAGAAAAAAGACATGCACACAGTACTAGTGATATTAAACCTGGGCCCCGTTTTATCAAAAGATACAGATGCTGCATCTAATCGATTATAAATTTCCTTACCACAAAGGCTGCCACAGACTTATGATAGAAATCAACTATATTTAATCAATTATACTGTAACTCTTCATAAAACAGGGCCCTGATCATGGTGTGATGATACAATATTGTACAACATGCTCTTGAGGTTGACTTAGAAGTTGAGGGTGGGGGGGGGGGGGAGGGTTCATGGAGAGGTAACGCCAACTTTTGAGCTTGTTGATTACAATGTCCACACAACACTCAACTACAAGGATCCCCTGCAGCTCATGGATAATAATAATAATGACATTGAGCGGACCTATGAGCAATGATAGATTGCTCACAGAATTTCAAAGCTAGTTATGGAAGAAAAATAGATAATCTTAAGCATAAAAAATACACCTATTATGGGTTTGTCTTCACTGCACCGCTGCTAAATGCCTGGATATCCAACCATGAGAATAACAAATTGGCACTTGCCTACATGGTACTTTTAAGTATGGGACCCTTGCCCAAATGCCCATCTCATTTTCAGCAAGTTGGACAAATACTTTCTGTAGAACCATGCTGATTCATGATGGTCGATTCGCACAGCACATGACAAAAACGAGTACATTGTGCATTCATCAATGATTTCCAGTAGTAAGTTTGGGTGTTCTGCCATGTCCCGATTTAGGAAGGTTAGAGTCCATTTCTCCATGAAGCCTCCTTGAATTGAGCATTGAGGCCAGACCAATCAGCTTTTTTTTTTTTTTTTTTTCCCCTAGTGGTTTTCTGAAGGTCCTGTGATAAAGTGACATGATGCACCAAGGTTCAACAACCAAACATATCACATGCTTTTTCTTGATAAAATGCCCTGCCCTTGTCACATTTCCCATTAATCACAACCACTGCAACCACCTTGACTTGAATCTCACACCGGCTTTTTCTTTTAATTATGATCCTGAAATCTGATATACCTGGCGTATGCTTGTTTGTTTGGGGTTTTTTTTTCTCTCTCTTACCTTGAAATTCCATGACACAGATTTTATGGCAGTTGGTACATTATCATGCCACATGTGTACCAAGTATATTTTTTAAATACTGGAGAGATTTTAGCCAAGAATTTGTCAACAATGCCGTGTTTTGCTTGTTTCACATGCAGCTGTGGTTTTTTGTTTTTGTTTTTACAGTATATAGTGCAAAGTAGACAAAATTGTGTCAACACATATTTGACTTTCTTTGCTCAGGTTATACAGTTTATACTATATTCGGTAAGCCTTTGGGCGCCTTTCAGAGCCAGCTTGCACATGCACGGGCATTCTATTTCACGGCTTGCACACTGTCTGCGCTGGATGTCATGGGACGCTTGCATGAAAGGTGCCCAAAGGCTGGTGGATGGAGAAATAGAACCCATATTAATACCAACAAAGCGATTAGTTTGCTTGACAAATTCGAGTACCATCCTCCTCTATCAGTATGGAATATAATTTGGAATGTATGCACGAGATCAGGTTAGTTCTGATTTTATTTTTCTCCTTACGAACATTTGTAAAATTATGTTAAACTTCAGTTTCGTTGAGCTGATTCATGTGTGGAGAGGTGAGAGCCGCAGGAAAAAGGACCAAAAATTTTCAGTCGGTTCAGGCTGAAAGGTGCAGCAGCTCTGCATTGAGTGAACCTGCTTGTGCCCATGTTTCGGTGGGTCGATGCACATCACGTCGGTTGATTAAAACTCAATTTTGGTCAAAAAGCGCAGACAGAATTTTCTTCTTTTCCATCACGGCAATGGAGAGTGGACATGTGTGTGTAACCAAAAATCACTGTCCGAACTTGCGACAATTTATATGTCAGATACGAGATGGATGAGAAATGAACAGGGGGCCTCACTCATAAGCATCTCGCCACCCAGGGCTTCAAAAGCATCACTGGGATGCGCAGGAGGAGGGGGGATCCTTTTGAGCAGGAGCCCCCCTCCACTGGGCGGTTTCCTGGACTGAACTTGACTCTTAGATCTGTGAATTTAAAGGGAGGGCATAGTATTTGTTTGAAGATGAAGAATGGGCTTTAACTGTTTGCATGATACCAAGGAGCCACGTACAGAGCATACCATCCTTTAGGAATTCAAAGTTTATTTGATGAAAATCAGTTTTGGAATGGCTGAGACCATCCAAAAACAAAGTAAAAGTATTAAAAACAAAGCCATCGTAACTAGACCTTTATCACATATCACATTCAAGTTTTGTGACTGTTCATGACAAAGGTTGTGACCCAAATTTATGAAGTGTTTGGATACAACTACTGTACAAGACGTATGAAACTATTCAATACATGTCATCAACTTACATGGGTCCTACCTTAATCCCGGACCAGGGCACTCCTTGTGTGCACGCTCTGTTTTGGTTATCTCAGCTATTTCATAACCATATTTCATCAAATAACGTTAAATTCCTCATGGAATTACATGCTCTTAAACATTTCATAAAGTTTCTCACTCTTTGAGTCTCAGTACATAACATGTAAATTTATCTATTAAAAAAAAAGAAAAAAAAAGTTAGAAACCTGAACATCTTAAGTTAGGTCTCAACTGACCCCGGCACGCTCCTTGTACTGAAGGCACGCTCCTTGTACTGGTACACAGTTGGAAGCATTGGGGCTGGTCGCAGTTTATTGGTTTCACTCTCAACCAAAACTATCGTGACAAGCCCTATAATCTGATAGACACTGACACTGATATGTGATATTACTGATAATCAGCATGATCAGTTAGAGTAGGCCATATTCTAGTAAATTTTTATTACTATTAATATATAATTTACGATCCCTTTCAACTCGTTTATTAAGCAAAATGTTTGTTGTCATGGCCGAGCAAGGAGCTCTAAGTTAGAGTATCGTTAGTTGAATGGGTTGGAACTATCTAACGTTAATAACATTCAAGTTAATTTCTTTTTAAACTAAGCCCCTAGATCTCTAATTTAGATTACTTTACTTAGGAACCTACCTGGTTTGGTGTAAATTAATAGAGCGTAGACTTTCGAGCAATGTCGTCTCTTGATTGAAGTGAATAAGCCGTGGCGTCGGCCGTCAGTGCAGACTTACAAATATCGACCCTTCTTTTCTGTCGAACGCTCTAACGTTATCTTTTTCTGCCACGAACATGGCGTTTAACATTGCGAAGAGTCTAGACGACCTTCCTTGAAAATTGTGGGGGTTTCGACAGTAACCAAAAAGAATGACTGGCTTCAGCGACCCCGTATCTGGCCGTTCCTGTTCACAATCAGCTAGCTCCCGAGCGACGTGCGTGCGTGGAAAATGTATATTGTACTGTGTTAGATCTTTGGTGGTATGGTCGTACGGTGGACATCGCTGGTGCGGTGGTGGTTTACCAGCATAACAATACAACATGTGATGTCATCTCATACCAAGTCACATGACAGCTCACACTGCTGAGCAGCGTCTTTGCTACGCTGCTGAGGCGGTAGACTCAAATCTGTCAAACGAACACATCAAGTAAACAAAATGAGGAGGCTATGAATTCGGCATGTGCAGTGGCGGATCAGAGAGGTGAGAAGATTACAGACTCATCGGGGGCGCACCGGGCGCCCCCTTATTTTCTATTGAAGACAAAAGAAGTAAAAAAAAAAAAAAAAAAAAAAAAACCCACAAATAATGAAACCCGGAAGTGGCACCAGGAATATTTGTTACTTACACCCCCTTTGAGGAATTTCTTTCTTTTACTGGGTGTGGTTCTCCGCGCATTTCGACGATTTCTTCTTTTAGAATACCAAAACATTGCACAGTTCAGAGAGTTTCTAGATATGCTGCATGGCATGGGCGTAAATTCCCGGGGGGGGGGGATGGGGGATATATCCCCCCTGAAATGGAGGAGGGGGGATGGCCTGTACAATCATCCCCCCCCCCCCTGAATTTTGAGGGGGAAAAATGGAGGAAGCAGAAATGTGATTGTATCACTTTTGGCATATTGCATGACGTTTGTACGCCGGCCTTCAGACAGGTAACAGAGCTGAACAGTATTCTATCTTGTAGGAAAATGTATAATTTTCTCAAGCGCTCGCTCGCTTCGCTCGCTCGCGAAAAAAGTAACATCGACATACACTGTAAGGTATGGCTCGATCAGGCGTTGACAACGTCAAACGATGTAGGTCTACATGTAAACATGCTATGACGCGAGTAACTGGGGACCATCTGCAAAATATGTACGAAAACATACAAACAAACAATAACAACAACTTTATCGCCACAATTGAATCCCCTCCATTTCCTGAATCATTCCTGAGAAACGACAGTGACTGATGACTCAGTCAGGATACGTTATGGGCATACCAAGGGAAGATCAGGGACGTCGAATCTAGGGGGGGGGGGGGGGGGGGGCAAAGGGGCATTTGCCCCGCCCCAAAGGAAGTGTTTAGACAGACAAATCATTTATCCCCCAAGCAATTCCCGAGATGAGGACAAAATATCTCGAACTTTCTTAATGGAAAATTGTCCAAATATCGCCAGAACTATGCACCAGATCGTTGCATTGCAATCATGAACATGCAAAAGGTCCGCTATACAGGATAAGGGATAAACTTTGTACACTTTTGACATAGACGTATATTCCCTAATTTATCAAAGAGTGTGCAGCAGATCTTTCACTTAACAAAAGCAACCTAATATGTATAGAGGCGTCGATGGGGGGTGGTTCTCAATAAAAGTGGGACAAACAAAAGCGAAAAATATAGCTACAAACGGCAGTTGTTGGAGTGTAAAATGTTAAAATTTTGAAACTCGCTCGCTCCGCTCGCTCGCATCTAACCGCTATGCCATTCTCCTGATGTTGCTGCCAGTGATTGACAGCAGGTGCGCCCGGTGCGCCCCCCTTAATTTCCAAAGCGAAAATATAGCTACAAACAGTTTTTAGGACTGGAAAATGTCAAAATTTTCAAGCTCACTCGCTTCGCTCGCTAGCATTTAATCAGTATGCCATTCTCCTGATGTTGCTGCCAGTAATTGCCGGCAGTTGCGCCCGGTGTGCCCCCTTAATTTCCAAAGCGAAAAAATACAGCCACAAACGGCAGTCTTTGGACTGTATAAAATGTCAAAATTTTCAAGCTCGCTCGCTCCGCTCGCTCGCATTTAACCGCTATGCCATTCTCCTGATGTTGCTGCCAGTAATTGTCGGCAGTTGCACTCGGTGTGCCCCCTAAATTTCCAAAGCGAAAAAATATAGCTACAGTAACGGCAGTTTTTAGACTGTAGACCATGTGAACATTTTCAAGCTCGCTCGCTCCGCTCGCTCGCATTTAATTGCTATGCCATTCTCCTGATGTTGCTGCCAGTGATTGTGAGCATGCGCCCCCCTTAATTTCCAAAGCGAAAAATATAGCTACAAACGGCAGTTTGGGGACTGTAAAATGTCAAATTTTTGAAGCTCGCTCACTTCGCTCGCTCGCATTTGATTATTATTCCATTCTCCTGATGTTGCTGCCAGTATAATTGCCAGCAGTTTTCGCCCGGTGCGCCCCCTTAATTTCCAAAGCGAAAAATATAGCTACAAACGGCAGTTTTTCGACTGTCAAAGCAATGTCAAAATTTTGAAGCTCGCTCGCATCTAATCATTATGCCATTCTCGTGATTTTGCTGCCAGTAATTGCCAACAGTTTTTGCCCGATGCGCCCCTTTAATTTCCAAAGCGACAAAATACAGCCACAAACGACAGTTTTTGGGGCTGGAAAATGTCAAAATTTTCAAGCTCATTCGCTTCGCTCGCTCGCATTCAATCATTATGCCATTCTCCTGATGTTGCTGCCAGTAATTGCCAGAAGTTTTCGCCCTGTGCGCCCCCCCCCCTTAATTTCCAAAGCGAAAAAATACTAGTACAGCCACAAAGGACATGTGGGATATTAAAATATCAAATTTTTCAAGCTCACTCGCTTCGCTCGCTCGCATTTAATCGTTATGCCATTCTGATGTTGCTGCCCGATTGCCGGCAGTTGCGCCCGGTGTGCCCCCATAATTTCCAAAGCGAAAAAATACAGCCACAAACGGCAGTCTTTGGACTGTAAATGTCAAAATTTTCAAGCTCGCTCGCCCGGCTCGCTCGCATTTAACTGCTATGCCATTTTCCTGATGTTGCTGCCAGTAATTGCCAGCAGTTGCGCCTGATGCGGCCCCCTTAATTTCCAAAGCGAAAAAGTATAGCTACAAACGGCAGTTTTTAGGCTGTAAAATGTTAAAATTTTCATGCTCGCTCACTCCGCTCGCTCGCATTTAATTGCTATGGCTATGCCATTCTCCTGATGTTGCTGCCAGTGATTGACAGCAGTTGCGCCTGGTGTACCCCCCTTAATTTCCAAAGCGAAAAAATACAGCCATACACAAACGGCAGTCTTTAGACTGTAAAATGTCAAAATTTTCAAGCTCGCTCGCATTTAACTGCTATGCCATTCTCCTGATGTTGCTGCCAGTAATTGCCAGCAGTTGCGCCTGATGCGGCCCCCCTTAATTTCCAAAGCGAAAAAGTATAGCTACAAACGGCAGTTTTTAGACTGCAATGTTAACATTTTCATGCTCGCTCGCTCCCCTCGCTCGCATTTAATCGCTATGCCATTCTCCTGATGTTGCTGCCAGTGATTGACAGCAGTTGCGCCTGGTGCGCCCCCCTTAATTTCCAAAGCGAAGAATATAGCTACAAACGGCAGTTTTTGGACTGAAAAATGTTAAAATTTTCAACGCAAAGAGATTTCACCGTAGGAGGGGGAAACCCCCCTACCATATACCCTCCCCCCTCGCTTGATTCGTTCTCACACCGCTCCTCCTAAGATCAAATCCTGTCTACGCCGATGATAGGCCCCATTATTTAGTAGGCCTTCACAGTGATGTCGCACAGCAAGAGCTAAATTACCACGATTTTGTCATTCAATAATATATTGTGAATATTTCATTTTCTTATTGGTTTTTTTAAAGAAAAGAAAAGAAAATTTTCACCACAAGTGTGCACCAGATCGCTGAATTTCAGGACTGAAAATGCAAAATATTCCTCGTATGGGAGAGGGATAACCCCCCCCCCCCCATACACACCCTTCCCCCGTTCGGTCGTTCCGCTTCCTCTCACAGATATTTCCCCCCCCCCCAAAAAAAAAAAAAAAAAAAATGTTTTCATACTTTTAAGGTCTGATTTTCCGCCGAAAGTCGTCTGACAAGCAAAAAAAAAAAAAAAAAAAGCAACATAAAGGAACGGAAAGTCTTTATGTTGTTGCTGCCACTTTTCTCCCACTTTATATTTCATGCAAAAGAGTGGGGCATCCAATCCCTGTAAAGTGTGTGTGTGTGGGGGGGCGGGGGTGGAGGGGAGGGGGGCACAAAGCTTCTCCCCCCCCCCCCAAAAAAAAAGGCTGCGCCGGTCCGGTTATGGGCTTGTAATCGTGGTGATGGTGACCATCCCCCCCCCCCCCCCCACTCCTCAGCTGCATGGATTTACGCCGTTGCTGCATGGCGTTTATAGAGGTGACTCCAAATACCTATGTCACCAAAAAAAAAAAAAAAAATACAACGGGACCCTCCGCAATAACAATCCAAATACAATTTCAGGGACGGTGAAACTGTAACTTATTACCCACTTGCAGAAAACCCCATCCGTTATCTAACTTATGCTTCAGAGAAATGAGAATTTTTGTAGAACATTGTTCAGGAATCCCTTCCCTCCAAGTTATGTCCATTGTCAAGAGCATCCAAGTGCTAAATTTGGAAGAATCACATCCACGACATGCTTCACATTTATCACTGTGACCAAACAGCATAGACTGTTTAATCATATTGGAAGCTATCAATACAAAAATCCGATTGTGATTTTTTTTTTCTTTTTTTTTTGGGGGGGGGGGGTGGCATCATACATCATTACACTTAGGGACGCACTGATAGAGGCATCAACATTAGGCAGAGTATAAGGGTGAACTAAAATACTTATATATAGGACGTAGGAGAAGTGGGACACCTCGACACTCTCATAACTATAAACTATTATCTCAAAAAGTTTTGAACTAATCAGCTTTCAAGTCTTAGAGTATAAGCATATGGTACTGCTCTGCAACAACTCTGTGGAAAAGTTTAATTTTGAATTATTTTTAGGACACTTTTCCACATTTTTTTTTTTTTTTTGCATTCAGGGTGAAGTGCTTTCTGAATTCATCGTACGGCTTTCGCAGGCACTTAATAGCATGCTATAGTAGGCCTTATGAGTTCCAATAATTTGCATTAATTTTTTTTTTCTGTGCAAAAATTAATTAAATTGTGATGTACTTTTTAGCCGCCATTTTGAATTGTTAGGGTGCTGGGATGAACTGGGACAGCATCACTGTCCCACTTCTCCCTGTATTCAAAGTTATGATAAATATATCAAAGATTTTCTTATTATTTTCTTTTATCTTTCATTTTCTTTATCTGAATGCTTTTAATGCAACTGTCTCTGATGGACCGTAATGGATATATCACATTTTGTGATGAAACTCTTCATGTGCAAATAGTCAAACACACACACACCCACATTTCTGTGTGTTAGGGCCACGCACACACACACACACACACACATTATTATATGATATTTATGCTTGTAAGTGTCTAGCGTATATAGTTATATACTGTTTATCCTATACACACTAAAATAAAAGATTGCACAATTGCACCTTTTATTATGCAAGTAGACAATTAAATATCTTAATATTTATATTCGTACCTATATACAAAGATTCGGACATATCTATCAGAGTGTAAGTTTGATCTTACGAGCAAAACCTTGGTACTCGTGGTCCAAATTTTCAAATCACAAGATATTAATGTTTATGGTGCACGTCTGCACCCTCGATTACCAAAAACCTGAGGGTGCAAATGCGCACCCCTGTATAGGTTCAAAATTCAGCGTATTGCACCTCTAAGGGTGCAAATTGCTTATTGGGTTGCAAAGTTGCACCCTCTGGGGTTCAAATTTGAACCCTTATTTCTTAGTGTGTACTTCACCCTAACCAATGTCCCACTCCGACGGAGTGGCTTACTCACCTCGATCAGAAGCCTTTCAAATCAATACCACAAATGAGACTTAGGAATATGAGGTAACAACCCACCATGTGGCTTATAGCATCAGCAGCTTAAAGTTGGGTCTTTGAGACATGTAGGCTCCATATAAATAGATTTATATCAGAAAAGGGAAGAAATTCATCAAATCACAATTTTTGTCCCACTTCTCCCCACCCTCCCCTATATGAATTATTTGTTTCATATTTTGACTTTAAATAAAAGAAGGGAAAAGAAGGGGAAATGAGGCGAGAAGTCGTGTGTGGATGCGATGCAAGTGTGGAAAGATCCTACAGTGACCTTATATACGTTGCATGCAGGACGGGATGTATGTCACGATATTCAACGTTGCTTCGTAACATAAAAAGAAAGAAAGAAGAAGAAGCAACGCACGATCTCAGTATTGCGTTCACAATTGCTTTCAGACATATTTTCATAAACTTCGATACGAAGCGGTGCGCGATACCACAATAATAGAGAGCTTTAGATTTTAGACGTTCAAAGAGAAAAAAACATGATCTGAGCGTGCGCAGTAGCGCGGATCAAGTTACTGCGCACGCTCAGATCATGTTTTTTTTCTCTTTGAACGTCCGCGCGTCTAAAATCTAAAGCTCCCTAATAATACTTCATGATGACCGGGCCGATTGCGTTGTGATATAATTTCAAATATACTACTATATTGTAGTACTATTTGCCATTTGGAAAATTGCGTCACAGAAGGTGACGTCATTTTCCAAAAAAGGGCATATCATATTTTAGATTTTGAAAATAATATCCTCTAGTGATTGGCTGAAAGTGTTTCACGTCATTAGTATGACAATTATGTCAGAATGGGGTCGGCCTTTCTGACACTCCATGCAATTGACATAATGTCACAAAACCATTGTGACATCGCGCGCTGCATGCTTCAAACGGTCGTTGTCCGATACCTCCACAACATCGCCTCATCTATTCTTTGATGTCCTTTTTTTTTTTTTTTTTTGTTGGTCAAAATGCTGATCCAACATATAAAACAAATATAATCTGCCTAATTTCATGTTCCTCTCCGGTTAAAACTTTGGCCTCAACTTAATTATTTGAATATGTAGGCTAATGTGTTGCTCTGGAACAGCGCAGAGAAAATGACAGGCTAATTATGATCTACCAAATACACAATAATCTCACTCCTCTTCCCAAGAACTGTAAGGAACTGGAATTCCCTGTCGTCAGAAATTGTTTCAGCGCCATCTGTGGGATCATTTCGAAACCGTCTAACGGTTGATCACAGTGGCTAGTGTTTTCGTCAAATTTTCTATGTGCTTGTAAATATCTGTAAATAAATTGTATTATAATCAATGTAAATAGCACCAGTCTGCAAGAATCTTCAGTCTATTGAAGGAGGCAGACTTAATCAGAAGAAGAAGAAGAAGAGTGCACCGACCGAGTAGGGAATTGGGGAAACTCACTCTGGTGCATTTTGCATAAATATTGCAAGAAAAGGCGGAAAACAAACAAAATCCTGTAATTGTGGAGTGAATCATAATACTGATCAGCTTATTTGTAAATGTATTGAGCATATACTATCAGTCCAGCGAAAAGCGGCAGGTTGTTGTTGTTTTTTGCTCCCATTATTACCTCGCCAATAAAATCTCCTCAAAAGCAAGCAAGTATAAACAAACAAACAAAAGGTACCACACCAGACACACACACCACACTGATTCAATTTCTGTGTAAATTATGCTAGAATTATGCTAAAAGTAAAATAAAGAAGAAGACCTATAATACGTCTCGTATTGCTATCATGCCGAAGCGTCACAATTATATGCCAGATTTGGCAACGTTGAACACCCGGAAACATTTTTTTCTTCTCCAGTGAAATGCATTAATTCCTTGAGTTAATACAGCTATTTAGACATTATACATTACACTTGTGCCAAAAAGCTAACACTATGTTTATAGTATACATTACGAATTATTGAATTGCATTTTAGTTTATCTTTTTTTTTCTTTTTCTTTTTTTGGTATACTACCATTTGCAGGTAAAACCAAAAAAAAAAAAAAACCCATTATAGTGCTTAGTAGTTCTAAAATGTGAGTTAGGAATAGAAACAATCAACGTAAAAATGTTAATCACTATAATAATGTTAAGTATTGTTAGATTTTTAAAATATGGGTAAACCCTAATGTGTTTTATCAAACTGCTTTTTAGGATAAATTGTCTTTATGTAGTAAGGATTCGAAATATCTCCTCATATTTTAACGAATAGGCCTATGGTATGGTAGGATGCTTTGTGATAGAACTGAACTGTATACTTAGGCTAAATAGGCCTCATAGAGCTGTATTCGATATGTAAATACAGCTCTATGGTAGGCCTACATATTTTTTTTTCGAATTTCATAACTCGAATTTTTTAATCACTGTTCCCTAAGGTAAACTGATAGTGGCTTTAGGTCTAAATGCACAGCATCATAAAAATATTGTTATTTCTTTTTACTTTCAGTAAATTTTACTAGCGCCATCATGTACAAATTTGTACGTGGAATACGTGCGAGTTCACACGCCGAACTACGTGCGCGTTCGAAGTGCTACACTGTGGTGAAGCAGTACGCGTACGTACAAGCGTATGAAAACATTATGTGGAGTGCGAGTGAGTACAGCGCGCATTGCTGTATGTACGATCTTTGAGTGCGAGTAAACTTGTGGCGCTTTTTGAGAGAGACGTCCAAGAAGAGCCTGTGAAAGGTGACTGGTTTTTTTTATTCCTAATTTTCTTCTTCATCGTTTATTAATACATTAGTAAATCCATTGTTGTGGTCATCAGTCATTACTGTCCATACTGGGCGAACGTGTAGAAACTATTTACAATGACAACAAATGATTCTGATTCTGATAATCATGTCACCACATTTGTCAGTCGATCTCTGAAGCTGTGATCTGTACGAGAATGAATCGAATGCAATGTGTATTGTACGCTACGTCCGTACATAAGTGTGCACATTCGCTTTTGTTTTGATAATCAGTAGCGATAGCGCGCCGTATAGTAGTACAACAGACTTCAGTGTGTGCTTGGCCTGCTTGCATGATCCCTTGAACAGAGTGTCTTTGGAGGAGAAATAGTTAAAGCAGGAAAGTAGGCCATTTTGAGTTATTTGTAGCTCATTTATCGGGCAGTGGGAGATAATTCAGAAGAGAAATAAAGGAGAGAGCCTTATTTGAAGCCAATTGATTAGAATTGATTGAGATTTTTAATGAATGTAGAAATCCTGCCAGTTAATAAACTTTTAGTGCCCCATAATGTGGCACTGGCAGTGCAGTGCCGTGGCAGTGCACGTGCAGTGAGTGGTCTTGCACGGGGCCGGTCTTTGACATAATCTAGCTTCGAAATATTCTTTCCCTGTTCGTCCTCCCAGGCCCCAGACTGTTTATTACCTCCGTGGTCCAAGAATGCGCCATAGTAGGCATCAAATGCGCACAGTTTCTGATTGGTTTCCACATACAGTTTCGATTTGAAACCTGTGCGCGTGTGCTAGCAATTTTAGCAGGTAGCAGTTTAGACTTTTGACCAGGCACTCTTGATGCGCGACATTGTGTGGCGCCTGATTGCTTTCTAGTGGGCGCGTTTCCCTCGGACTCTTTTGCTTGCCACTACACACAGCGAGCAGCAAAAGGGCGCCTTGACCAAAGGCTAAAAACATTGTGACTTTCATGCGTATTCATATCGCCATCAATGTGCAAAGAGCCATGCAAAGGTTGTTTTGAAAAACGAAGGAATGAACTGGAGGTATTGAGACGAACTTGTAGAAAAACATCTTTTCAAGACCATGGGATCAATCTCTAAATGAGCAAGTGCACAATGGGTAGGAATTAGATTAACTATACACAGCCCTGTCGCTGTACACAAGTGTCGCGACAGGGCTATATTGACTGGGGCGCCGACACTATTCTGAATTTACTACAGTATATTTGTTACTCAGACTATGTAAATGAAAACTTTATCTATTTAGCTTCCGTCTTTAGCTATTGATATTGACATACAGATATCACAACTTACCGAAAATGAAGCCTTTTTTGGTCGTATACGCTGCAGAAATCGTAGAAATCGCAGAAATGATTTGAAATGTCAGCGCAGCACTGCAAAATGGTGGGCAAAGGGGGCGCTGTCCACCGTGCGGGTGTACAAACTTTAGCAGCGCAATTTGCATCGTTCAAAGTTGGGAAAGATTTATTTTGAATCGCCCAGCGATGATAACAGCATTCCAGGTTAAGATTAGACTTTTTGCTCAGTGTCTGTTGCATGAGGGCTCACTATGGACTGATATGCCATGCTCATAGTCCAAGCATTTCAATTCGCGTGAGTGATTTGTAAAATTTGTGTTAAGAATGAAGAAATTTTCCACAGTTTTGTTGTTGTGTGGCCATGTTCAATGGTCTTTAATAGATTGGTGTATCACAGTCCGTCTGACGCGTCTGGTCGGGCTAGAATTAGATATGGAAAACTGTAAAAGTGGATACTTTCGCGCTACTAATTTTTCGCACTTGGCCAGGTGAGAAGAGGTTGCCGTGTTTTTAATTCCGCGGAATCAAGACATCAACCACAGAAACATACGGCATGCAAAAATATTCGCGTGCTTTTATTTTTGCGCTAGTTTCTGGTTGCGTGAAATACGTGAAAATTTCAACACCATGAAAATTTCCACTTTTACAGTACAGGTATAGTTTAAAAGTAAACCATTTGCTAGTAAAATAGGACACTTTGAACATGCTTGAATTTGTCTTTCCTTTTTCATTGTACAGAGACACCACTTTGTTGACTTAGGGCACTTCCACAGTATAACCATGTGAAAGAGCTCCCTGGGGTTACCCCTCCCCCTTCCCCAAGTCTGGCACCTTGCCATTGTAGGATTTTGGTTCTTTCTTGATTTTTTTTTTTTGATTTTTTTTTTTTTTCAGATAGTGGTGACACAACACACAGTCAAACTACCTTCTCCTAACTGCGCATTTTGTTTTATTTTGTTTTTGTGGTTGTGTGCAGAAAATGGCAGGCAGTTTCTTCTGCTACCACTACTTTCACTGATAAAAATACTAAACTTTGATAGCCTTTGTCACCATAGAACCAAAAAAATGATTGAACAAAAAGAGGGGCATGACAGCTAAAAAGACACCTTTGCAAAGGTGTACATGACACAGGCGCATGACGGCCAATAGAACATTCATTAGTACACTACTTTTGTCACCATAGGCGCATGACGGCCAATAGAACATTCATTAGTACTCTACTTTTGTCACCATAGAACCAAAAAAATGATTTAACAAAGAGGGGGGCATGACAGCTAAAAGAACAAGAACACACCTTCGCAAAGGTGTACCTGACCACAGGGGCGTAATGGCCAATAGAGCATTCATTAGTACTTTTGTTAATTACATCCTTAAATAGTAACAGTCTAGTGATTTTGTTTTCATACATATGATATTTCTCTGGCAAATTAATTTTCAAGATTTAAAAAAAAAAAATATATGTCTTCAAACTGAAAATAAAATGAAAACAGCTTTTGCAGACTTTGTGTAGAAAGTAATATATTCAAACCATCATTCTTTTGGCAATAACCTCACCAATGATTGTGATAAAAGCTGAATTACTAGATGTTGCTTCATGTCTATGGTTATATATAAAAAAAGAAAATAAATAAAACTTTCCCCACATAGGGTACACACGTAAATTCTACTGTACCTTTGCCCTCAGTTACACTCGGTAACATCCCAATTCCTTATTCTGACCTTTGCAGCTTTTGCATTAGTGTAACTCTACTCAGCAATGGCCCGTACCAAGCAAACAGCCCGTAAGTCTACTGGAGGAAAGGCTCCAAGAAAGCAGTTGGCCACAAAGGCAGCTCGCAAGAGTGCCCCATCCACGGGTGGTGTGAAGAAACCACATCGATACAGGCCAGGTAACAAAAGCAGATGTCTGGACATTGAACATGTTGTATTCTATATCATCACTGTTTTGTGATTACATGTGTATGGTTTAATCACGCTGTAGAGAGCAAATACAAAGTTCTGGTAAACCACCAAAAATGTATAACGCAAAATTCGGCTTTTCATTTTGGTTTGGAAGATCATATAAAAAGAGACACAGATTGTTTGAGTAATGACAACTTTATCATTGACATATTAATTCAATGAATGATGCAGCCTAGTGTATTGTCATGAAATTTCAAGAACATGTGTGGGAACAAATTTTGGTACTACTTCTCAAAGAGATGAAAGTGGATGAAAGCCATTGCAATCAATGACTGTATAGGCCAATATTTCGCGAGGTTTTTATTTTCGTGAATTTCGCGAGTCGGGTGCTACTTGCGTAGTTAAAGACGCAAAAATATTGACTCTGGTCCCGATGTGAATGTGACGTGCGTGTACACTTCTCCGTTCAGTTTAGGACTCCACAATCGTGAATTTAACCACTTGCGAAATCGTCGGGAATTCCTGATTTGCAAAATTTTAGACTCGCAAAATACTTGTATATGACGTATACAGTAGAAAAAATTACCAATCTCATATTTGCTCGTAGTGGTGTCTTTCTAAAGAGCATAAGGTGGATGTTCGTTAATCTCATGTACATACAAAATTGATTTGAGTTCATTTTTTTCTTTCCTTTTTTGTACAGGTACTGTGGCTCTCCGTGAGATCCGTCGCTACCAGAAAAGCACTGAGCTGCTCATCCGCAAGCTGCCTTTCCAGCGTCTGGTTCGTGAGATCGCCCAGGACTTCAAGACAGAGTTGCGATTTCAGAGTGCTGCAATTGGAGCCTTGCAGGTCAGGATGATTTTCAGGCTGCCATTCGAATGTTTTAGTTGCTGTATTTTTTTTTCTTTTTGGTGAAGGTAGTTAGTCCCTCTAAGCTTAATGTGGAAAAATGACATCTACTTACAACAATAAGCTTGCTGTCCAGCTTCAATATTCTTCTGTAACAAAGAGAAGTTATCCTGACTTATATACATGTATTAACCAATAATTCTGTTTCCTTTTGCAGTTTTAACTAGGCTGTGTGCATACCTATGGGATTCATAACTGTCATTTCCTTACTGAAAGTTTGCTTTGGCCAAGGGAATAAGATGCCACATTTACTTCAGGGAAAATGGACAACATGTCTGCCTTAATTGGGCTTACTGTTTTGCTTTTGTTTGTATGTTTCTTTATTCTGATGATGATGATGACTGTAAATGTTCAACCATTTCCTTGTGCTTGATTCACATGCAACTCTGTTGATACTTGACATACTTGCCAACTAATAAGATTTTATCAGATTCAGTAAGATTTTTTACATTAAAAATAGCAAAATAAGATTTTCTGTCAGAGAAATAAGTTTTTAAAAAAATATTTAGATATACCTTTCATGTGTATTTTCTGAAGATTTGACTGAAAGTAAGAATTTTAACTTCAGTTTGCATATAAAATAAGATTTTTGCAATCCACGAGTAAGATATTTCATCTTGAAATGTTGGCAGGTATGACTTGACTGGCAGTTAGAGAGCACAGCAGTGGAAAAAAAAAAAGAGTTTGATACAAATTTGCATTGGGTAAATGTATAACGTTTGGTGTATGCAATTGCGTATGCAATTACTAGTTTGTAATCAGATTGTTTCTGGAACCTCTGCAGGAAGCCAGTGAGGCCTATCTGGTAGGTCTTTTTGAGGACACCAACCTGTGTGCCATCCACGCTAAGCGGGTCACCATCATGCCCAAGGACATCCAGTTGGCTCGCCGTATCCGCGGGGAGCGTGCTTAGAGGCTCTGTGTGTAATCAGCATTCTCATAGCATCCACTGTTTATGTCTGCTTTCTGATTTTGTCAAGTTGTATAGTTCTTGCTTCATTATCACATTAATTAGAAGGATGTTGAGCATCAACAATCTCAATCCATCATGTTGAGTACCTGTTTTTGTGTGAAAATCTGTTTGCTATTATGAAAGTACAATGTTTTTGAATCACGTAGGCATTAGTTGTCTTCAACTGTTTCGTGAATGTATCTTTGACATTATTATCTTGGAAGGGAAATTCACTTTTGTAGATTTCTTTTCACATTATTGCACCCATACTTTTTACTTGTGTTTCATGTACAGCATTTGTGTCAGTGGGAGCCCTATGTGTCAAGCCATATTTTAAGATACTCATGAAATCTACAGATAACTTCATTGTCCCCTACCTCCTTGCCTCCTTCCCTATCCCCCTCCCCTTTGTTTTGTTTGTTAGTTTTTTTCTCTGCAACTGATGTACTGTTTGTATCATTAGTTGAAACATTTGACAATTTCATTTGTTTTCCTTGTAAGTTGTGAATGATTAAAAAAAAAAAAATATATCTTAAAGACAGAGGCTCTTCACATTGTTAACTTTTTCAGGCTACAAAATTACATGCAGGAATATTTGATATAATACAGATGGAAATACTCATTCATCTATAGATTAGAAGACCCAGTATTGTTTGAAGTTTGTATAAAGACAAGACATATCCAGTTCTATTTGCAGTTCCTTAAAGGGAAGGTAAACCCAAAGAGCAATGTGGATTGAGTGAAAGCAGCAACATTAGTAGAACACATCAGTGAAAGTTTGAGAAAAATCGGACAATCGATGCAAAAGTTATGAATTTTTAAAATTTTGGTGTTGGAACCGCTGGATGAGGAGACTACTAGAGGATATGACGTATGAGTGGACAACAATACAAAGAAAATATAAAGGATATTCAACAAAAATTCACTTTTCTAGAATTATGAAAGAGCAGTGGACCAACCGCTTTCAGAAAGCAGGGGGAACAATTGCTACCCTTAACATATGTCAATATCAAGTTGATGGAATTTGTAATTTTCATGAAAAATGGATATTTGTAGTATTTTCTTTATATTTTCTTGATATTGTAGTCCACTCATACGTCATAACCTCTAGTAGTCTCCTCATCCAGCGGTTCCAACACCAAAACTTTAAAAATTCATAACTTTTGCATCGATTGTCCGATTTTCTTCAAACTTTCACTGATGTGTTCTACTAATGTTGCTGCTTTCACTCAATCCACATTGTTCTGGGTTTTATCTTCCCTTTAATTCTAGTAAATATTTGTTCAGAATATTCCTCATACTGTAATATCACAATGTTTATGTAAATAGTCTTCTTTCAGGCATTGTGCTGGTAAGTTTGTGAATGTGTTTGTGTGTTTGTATTTATCTTACATCATAAGGAGATTAAGACAGTGGTGCTGTGGGTTGTTTTCATGTTTTAGAGTTTATTCTAGTATTCCCCCGTAGTATAATGAGCATTTCAAGCATGATTGATGGTGGTCGTTTTTTCCTTACGCCATTCTACATGGGTGTAGATCTTTTCATTCCCAATTTTCAGTGTTTTTGTGCATTTGAACTATTGGCTCTCCTGACTTCTCAGAAAGTTTGCAGTATTCAAGAATTATGCAATCTTTTACATCTTGATATCGTAGTTAAGTTTTGTTATTGCCATCTGATACCTTATGCGGTCATGTGTTCAGTAATGAAGTTCTGTAGTACAATGTTAACGATTCACTTTTACAAGAACTCATTTTCAGTAAATTGTACTGGTAAAGGTACATTACTATTTGTTTTTCCTCCATTTGGTTGCAGTTCTTTGGTGAGGGAGACTTTCTGAGATCTAATTAAATTGGTAAATAATTGCACGAAAAGCTGTCAGACCAAGCTTTTGTATGATATGACAAATGATGATGTCTTGGAGTACAGACATCTCCTTGAATGGAGCACTCGGCAGCCAGAAGCATTTTCTTGATGGAATGGCATACCAGTATTCTATTTGTTTTGAGTCCCTCAACTGAAGTAACTCACCTTTATGCCTAACAGCTTATATTAAATTACATCTTTAAAAAGGGGAATCTTTGTATTAAACAGCATAGAGAGAGAGAGAGTGAGAGAGAAGAGGAGAGGAGAGAATGGTATCATACATATTTGTTCAAATTTTATGTTTCCATTACCCTTGTAAGTTGGGAATGATTTCCATTAAGGGATAATTTACCCAAAAAATAAATGTTATTACGACTATGAACCATTGTGCTAATGCAGCAGATCAGGAAATGAATCTGAGCAGAGTTACTTCCTGTATGAAGCTTCTTATCCTTTAAATCACCAGCAAATGGATGTGTGACGCAGAGGACCAAATTGTCTGCATTTAGTTGCCTCACATTGAAAAATCTGTGGCCAGCTATGATTGAAAAATATATTCAGTGGTATGATGTCTGATAAATTCTGATGTCTTTACTGTTCCAGATACATTTGTAGTTCCAAATTCCAGATACAATTAGCAGATGTGAGGCTGATTAAGCATTGTCTCAATAACTTTTTGATCTTTCCTGAAAGGCATCAGTGGGCCCACTTACAACATTACTGTAATCTGTATTGTCAGTAATGTATTCTATTGTGTGTATGATTGAATACAGGACTATAACTACCTCTACATCACATCTTTGCTGCAGTTGGATCGTCCTAAGTGCTATACATACATTGTATAAATCTTCTCCAGCTTTCTCGCTTCATTTTGTTACCGTTCTGAAGACTTAAATGAATGACTGTATTGATAGTGCACATTACCCAGCGTCAAAGAATATCCCACAAATTAAAGAATGGAAAAGGAAGTGACAGACATTCAGCATTATCCGAGTTATGCAGATTAAAGAGAATTTAAAGGAGATTGTGCTAGGTGCACTATTCGAGTGTGGAATTTTTATGACTTTCCAGTCCTGTGCAGTTGTGAAATAATTTGCTTTTCCTCATTCCGCAGCCTTTTAGCAAATTGTAGTACATGTAGTTTTACAATAAAAAAACAACAACTAATGGTGTAGTGAATATTTAGTTGTTACATCATGCATCATTATTTCAGTCATGCTCTGTTCTGCACAGAGTGCATTGTGATCTGTACAGCACAAACTGGAGAACTTTGGTGTGTTGGTGCAGTTGTTGGTGATAATGGAATACACTTTTCACACTGTCAATCCCAAGGAAATAGAATGGAGAGGTGGATGATTGAATGTTGATCAGCATGTGAAGTGTTTTGCCTTTTGTGGTATTTGGTTTCATGATGTACATGTAGAATCAAACATTTCATTCTTTCAGAGCCTTGCCATGAGAGTCAGAGTCAAAAGCATTTGTTCTCTGTTCCACACAGGTCTTGTACTTACACATACACATAGACCATTTTTTTATATACAGTGTATATGGTATATATGTATAAGTATTATGTGTGTGTGCATGTATGTGTGTGTGTGTGTGTGTGTGTTATACAAACAAACATGCGTACACAGCCTTCACAGATATCTTGACTGATGCTCTGGACAATCACTGATAAGGGAGTGGACATACAGCCCTGCATAATTTAGTCTCTGTTTTCATCATGAACTTTGCTATTAAAAAGTATGAATATAAAAAATGTCCATAGTACAGGTATGTATGTTGTGCTTTGATTTCACTGAAATTCTTCAAAGTAACCATTTCTTCCACTGAAACTCACCTTTTATAAAACATTTTATGGAAGATATTGCACGCATATGGCCATTGTATCTGAGGGTATACTTGGCATAAACTGAAAGAAGACATGCAATGCCTTCCAAAATCAGAGTCAGACTTTGTTTCCTCTTCAGGAATCTCAGAGCATTTCTTGGTGCAAGAGATTTCAATCGTTATTTTAGGTACTGCTCTCTTTTTCCATAGATCTATATATGATTCGGCACGCCGTACACCGGGGTACCGTTGTAACCCGGGGTACCGCTTTGTATAGCGCCATCTCATGCCCATTATTTATAATGCATATCCGAATTCAGACACGCCGATTCTGAATTCGGATACGGCAAAGTCGTCGCAATGAACTAGCACCATATAGGTGTTTTTCGAAGTACCGGTACACTTGCATGCATTAATTGATGCATAATCACAAATAAGAAAACATTTTTGTGCATAATAATACTAAAAAATATTTTGACACATTTTTTGGTAAGCCAGGGTACAGCGCTGAAAAAAAAAATAATCAATTCAACACAATGGCGAATTTTCATTTGGTACCCCAGGGTACCAAATACTGCATCATATACAAGATATCATAGGCCATTCCGACTGCAATACACTTGACAGAATAAAGAGGAGGGGGAAGGGGTGGAGAAGAGGGAGGGGGCCGATGAGAAGGAAGTCGGTATGAAATTTACTCCTAACACGCAGAGATGCCAAGTTCAAAAAACTTTTATGAGTGAGATTTTTATGACTCGGCGTCTCGGCGCTCGCGCGCATGCGCACGCGAACGAGGAGGGTGTCCCCCTCCCGTGGTAGGGAGCTTTTTTAAATCATTAGCTCTTAATGATGCGATCTGGTGCATACTTAAGTGACTATTTTTTTCTAATTTTGAAAGGCAAAAGGGAAATATATACCTTCAATTGCAACTATCACTCTAATCCTTTGAGATATGCTCCTTATTTTTGGCCCAAATTGCAGACTTCACCAGATGCGTGAGAAAAATGGGTGCCATGCGTGAGATCGTGAGACAGACCCTAAATGCTTGAGTCTCACGCAGAATGCGTGAGACTTGGTAGCTCTGAACACGTACGCATTAATTTTATCTATCATATCAATAATTAGAATGGTTTTGTGTAATTGTGTGTTACTATTACAGCATTGCTGTACAATTGCTGACTTTTTATTCGATGACTTGACTCAAACCATGAGAAATTCACCACTGATTACCACCTGAAAAACAAACAAACAAACTAAAACAATTAAATGAGATTTATTTTTTTTTTAAATGTCTGCATTTGTTGCGCTCATTTTGCGAGCGTGATCCTTCTCCCTTGTTGCGTAACGTCCGGAAAGGCTTTCAAAACTGATGTAAATATTGCATGCCTAGCTAGTAGTGCATCGGATCCGTACACGCTGCGCCAGTAGTACAGTCGTCGCTGCTTGTCGCGTTACTCGATCGCGCCTGTGAAGATGAAGTCACGATTTACGACCATTGACCTTCGGGCCCTGCTGTCTGAGATTGGTACAAAGTAAGAATAATGTTTTTGGATACCTAGCTCTGTTTTAACTCGATATGATGTTTTCTGATAATGTAATTATGACAAACATTGATACAGAGACAGAATGCTACCACTGTATATTATGTAGTGTAGTCCCACACCATCTGATTTATGTTACCATGAACCAGGTAGGTGGATTGAAGAGGGCGAGGCGAGGGAGCATAGCATGAACACTAGATCTAACACTTCTGCATGTGCAGTAGAAAACACCCCCTTTAGATTTACTTTGTAGGTGTAGAGTCTAGAAGAATACTCTTAGTCTAATACAACTTTTACACAATGACAATTGCACAGCCACAAGTAATTGGATCTAGGCTAGAGTAGAACCACTAAAATAAACGCATAATTTAATAGAACTCTAGTTTCTATCTAAATTAATTGGCCATATCCCTACATATAAAACATTAAAAGGTATCAGTGCAGTTTACTGAGTAAACATTGAAACAACTCTTTTGCGGCACGGTGCCTGTTTCTGGCAGTAGGGGCACTTTCATTCATTCATAAAAGTAAAACAGCTAATTACAATCAACGATGATCATCATTTGTGCTTTAGTCCCACTTGAAAAACACAAGCAGGAGTTACTCGCAAATGTTATGGGAAATGACACCTGATAATTAAGGCATTTTCATCAATGAATAAAATGGCCCCTGCCGCAAATAGACATCTTGTACAAAGCCTGCCGCAAACGGGGTGTTTTGCTCCAGTAAATTTCTAGGCATCTATTGAAACATTTACCTTATATAAATGCAGCTATGTCACAGCACAGCTGCAGCAAGTCACGTCAGACTGAACAATTGCCGTTGAAATACATCAAAAAAAGTAAATAAAGTATACTAGAAGGGACTCTGTAAGACCATTATGTCTATGATTTGACTATTAAGTGTATTCTGAATTAATTTCATTTACATACGCTTGGTAGCTGAGACCTACCTAAATCTAATCTTGATTATTTATGTTTTTTTCTGTTTTTGATGTTATTAATTCTAACTTCCATAATTTACAAATACAATGTGTCGAAAATGATGATTTATCGCTTTGTGTGCACACTGAGTGTAAATCACTTCTCTCCACACTGTTTACCCTCGTAAAGTTAGAAGTCATCAGCATGATAATTGCTGGACACACACACAAAAAAGTCCCGCTTTTGGCCGTGCGGCTGTACACTCCAGCCCCAGCAGCGTACACAGAGAGGATTCTGTATCGATACTCATGTAGGGGCTGTAAACAAGTGATAATTTGAATTAAACTGTGTAATCAGGGCAAGTATATCCTGCATAATCTTCCCTTTTATAGTTTATTCATTTTGTGTCTTTTCTTTTGCCATCCCTTGAAATATCAGATTGCTTGGACTGCGTGTGCTCAATGTGTATGATGTCAACAACAAGACCTACCTGATCAGACTAGGAGGGTGAGTACCAGTAACTGGTAAAAAGGTAGTCACCCACATTTATCAAATACCACCGAGTGTCAGGAAACTTGTGGAAAATATTGTAGAATGGAAGGTTATTGTCCAGATCTTGAGATTATTTCTTATAGAACAGAAAAATATGCATTCTTTTGTTGGTTTACTATGTCAGCAGACATTTGAGAAAATGACTGCAATATCTGATGGAAGCCAGCAAATGGTGTGAGAAATTCCATTTTCTGTTTCATCAGGTCTGATCAGAAGGTTGTCTTGCTCTTTGAATCGGGCACACACATCCACACCACCTCCTTTGACTGGCCCAAGAGCAACATGCCCTCCAACTTTGCCATGAAGCTGAGGAAGCATCTGAAAGGACGCCGCCTGGTTGAAATCAAACAGCTTGGTGTTGACCGCATTGTTGACCTCCAGTTTGGTTCGGACGAAGCAGCATATCATGTCATTGTGGAGCTCTATGACAGGGTAAGGAGTTTTTTTGTATTTTTTTTTTTGCTTCAAAGCTGTATAGCTTTATACAGAAACACTATAGATAGAAGTGCAGTACAGCAAAGTTGTAGAAAAAAATTGCAAGCATTCTGTGATGTACGTTTTACGACAGAGCACACAAAATTGCATTTCCAAGAGACTGACTCTTGCACACCACATGTGTATTCACATTAGCATCAAACAAATCACTCAAATATGTGATGTACTATAAAAGTGGAAATTTTCGCGGTGTTGAAATTTTCGCACATTTCGCGCAACCAGAAACTAGCGCGAAAATAAAAACACGCGAACATTTTTGCTTGCCATACGTTCCTGTGCGTGATGTCTTGATTCCGCGGAATTAAAAACACGCGAAACTCTTCTGACCCGGCCTAGCGCAAAAAATTAGTCGCGCGAAAATATCCACTTTTACAGTATATGATTTTGATAACCGGTATTCCATACAAGGTGCAACAAGTGAAAAGGGTAGTTGTCATTTTATGTACATTGATTTAAAGCAGAGTTTGAATTAAAGAGCTATGAATGTCATTTTGGGGGTTTTAGAACCAGATCAGAACAAGTTTTTGTTTTGTTTTGTTTGATTTTTTTTTTCTCAGTGTGTGTCTCATTTACAGTATTTTCCATGAAGTTGATTTGATTGATTAAATATCATTTGGCTCTCACCACTTTCTACAGGGTAACATTGCCTTGACTGATCATGATTACACTATTTTGACACTGTTGAGGACCCGAAAGGACAGTGAGGATGTTCGTTTTGCTGTCCGGGAGCGATACCCCATTGATGCAGCTCGTCGGCCACCAGCCATTCCACCTATAGAAAGGTTAGCTGATCTCAATCAGAATTAAGGGAAAAAAAAAATTAGAGCAACTGCAGTCACCCTCTCTATCAAGCCATCCATATGTCTAGAAAATTTGAAATGAAAGGGATGGTACAGTATTGGTGGAGGTGAGAACTGGGCTTTAACTTGTTTGTGAGATACCAAGAAAACACTTATGTAATAGTACAGAGCATATGATTTTAAGAGGAATTCAAAGTTTATTTGATGAAAATTGGGTTCTGAATGACAGAAACATCCAAAAACAAAGTAAAACAAAGCTATCGTAATAAAGTGTGGGTCTCACACTTATTAAAATCGCTCTGTTTTGGATATCTCAGCCATTCCAAAACCAATTTTCATCAAATGTTGAATTCCTCATGGAATTACATGCTCTTTCATATTTCATAAGAGGTTTCTCATTATCTCACCAAAAAAATGTTAGAAACCTGAAATTAGGTCTCAACCAAAACTATAAGATCCCTTGAAGTTACATTTAACAAATGTTACCTCAAGCTTCTTACTGGTACATAGCAATGACAAATGAATATTTATTTTCAATTCAATTCAATTCAATTTATTCATTTCATAAAATCACATATAAAACATTTACATAAATGTGTGAGTCAAAGGAGGAAATCACGCAAAAGCCCAGGGCTTGGAAATGGAGATTACCTTTACAATATAGTTTAAAATCACAGTTTTGAATGAAACATATATATATATATATATATATATATATATATATATATATATATATATATATATATCAAAATAGAACTTAGATTAGAGACCGTTACAAAATCAACAATATATCATGATGGAAACAGGAAACAGGAAACAAAACAACGACTAAACTAATACAATATATTACAATACAATACAATACAAAACAAAACAAACAGGCAGGGTATTTGTCAAAGGTTTGTATGGGAATTGCACAATTTTCATCATTCATTCATATATAATAAACAATCAGTACAGATTAAGAAAAAGCTGCTTATATTGAGTCATAAAAAGATTCAATGTGTTAGCAGTTTTCAGTTTCATGCTTAGCATATTCCACAATTTAGCCCCTTTGTACTTTATTGAGTTGGATTGACTAATTTTCAGACGATAAAAGGGTGAAACATAACATTGTTTATTTCTAGTATTGAAAGAATGTTTCTTGGCATGAGTAGAAAAATAATCATTGAATATATCTGGCATTTTGTATTTATACATACTCTTTGGGAATGATAATTCTAATTCTAGCTTCCAGTTATCATTAAAGTGTCTAATATTGAGAATGAAAGTTACGCTCTCACTACAAATGTTCCCCACAAAATGTTGTGCTAACCACAGGAGCTGTCCTTTTATGTGTCAGTTATCCTGAGTTTGCTTGAGAAGGCCCATTTCTGTTTGGGAATGAGGACTACAGCACTTCACAGTGAACAGTCTAATAATTAGACTTAATGTCATATTTCTAGTTTCACATCTTTAAATTGTAGCTTTGTGATAACTCCAGGAACCTTTGACAGAATTTCTTTAGACACAACAGAACAATGAAAGAAAGAAACTAAACACATTTTATCCAAGTTTTGCTGTAAATCCATTGATTGATTTTTCTTCTTCTGTTTCTCTGTTAACCCAGAGTACAAGAAATATTAGCAAGTGGTAAACCAGAGGACAACATTCGAAAGCTTCTCAATCCACATTTCAGTAAGTTGTTATTTATTCTGATATGTCTTCCGGCAACCTTGTGAATAAAACTTTTTGTTACATTCCTATTGATGAATTGATTGTTTAATTCTAATAATGATCTTACCCACTAAATTGATAAATTACCTGATGTTTACATGGTTGATTGATATGTTTCACATTTTCAACAGAGTATTTTAGGGATGAAGAGCAATTATAGATAAGACAGCAATATACAAAGATCAAATGAAGTTCCTTCATTGTAGGATAAAATGCGTATATCAATTTAAAGTGCAGTTGTTTTGCTGAATATGTTATTTGATGTCATTGTCTGCGTGCAGTTATACAAATTTAAGCAGACTTGGTGTCATGGTGAGAACTATTTGGTTTTTTTTATGCGTGAAATAATTCTGACTTTGCATGAAGTTGCACAAATGAGAATTTAAACTGTTACACCTCTATAACAACCATCACTCCCAGAGGGTACTTTACCACTTCAGGGCTTATATTTGTCCATAAAAAAAATTATAATAATAAAATAAAATAGAAATATTCCAAACTTATTTCTAAGTATTAATTGCAGATTTGTGGTATTTGACTCTGCTATAACTATGTATGGTTATACTCTGATCACATTCCAGTCATTTGTCTCTACTCTCAATGCTCCAGTTTATGGACCAGCCCTGATAGATCACTGTTTGCTCAGCCAGAACTTCCCGTCAAATGCAAGCAGAAAGAATGGATTTGACATTGATCAAGGTACAGTAAGGGTACCGGTTTTCGACACTTTAGCACATTTCCTTGTTTACCATCAATACCGCACCGTTTTACCTCGGAATTTCGACATGAAGTTGAGCTACAAAGGCCAATAATAATATGCCTTAAACGAATTCCAATTTGAATGCACTCGTGTTCAATTTTAGCGATTTCCGTCACGCCGTCGCTGGCATCAGATTTCGACACCCAGCATCATTTTTCGACACAATCACAGCGCGCATCACACAGAAATCACATGGCGCGTACAGTACGCGTACACTGCATTGTGGACGCAAACTAGCAATCATACCGCGCAAGCACTTGTTGTTTCCTCTATAACGTGTCTTGATATGGGAATGTCGAAATCTGGTGCCACATTCTCAAAGCCAACTCTTTCTACAAGTTTGCTCATTTATCACAAATTCAGCCATGATATTACTAAAGACGATTATGAAATCAAACATCAAGATTTGGCAAACAAACTGATACTAAAGCAAGATAACCGGCACGGGTGAATTTAATTTTACGGCGATGTATACAAAATGCGTCATATTGTTTTGAACCCCTAAAAATGGCTGACATTCACATTTCTGCTGACACTGTGTTGCTTTTCTCCTAAATATTCTACCGTCGGATTATATGATGACAAGTGTCAAACGGTGTTTATATAAGACTAGAAATGTGATTGATAACTTGGTTGATTGCTGAAGTCAGACGTTTGTATTGAGTACAAAATTTTATAAGAATTATCTGCTGGGTGTCGAAATCTGGGTCCTGTTGAAAACTGGTGCACTAACGGTATTCCTCCTAGCAAGAGAGTTTGTCCCATCCAATAGAATATTTGTTGGTTGAGAATCGTGAGTATTTGATTGGCTGTATGCTGAACTAATGCTCCTTTCTTATCCAACAAATGATGTGTATGCAGAGTGTGGCTGCAGTACATTCTGTCAACCAAGTTTTTACCATAAGCATTGATAAAGATGATGTAATCCAATATACATACTGAGGGTAGCCCTTTCATTGCTCTTCCATTATGCTCGGCCATTATTGTTTACCCCAGCTCGGTCAGATACCCATTTTCACACTAGCGTCTCATCTAAGAATGAAAGCACTCATCTTATTTAGATTATGGATTTCCTGTTTAAGATGTAAGAGTCTCATCTGCTCTACCACTATAGTCCCATTCTATAGTGTTTTGTGCGTCAAACTAAATGGAAGACCAATAATGTTCATGTACAGTTAATTGGAAAGAATGACATGAAGACATGGTTATGTCACTTTCTCACGCATGTAAGCCATTGAAAGAGTGAGAACAACATGTATGCATTGTTTTTATAGCGCATGAAAACTACTAGTATTTGAGAGCAATAGACGTTATAACTGTGTTTACCTTGTATGGTTGTGTTGTAACGAAGTGTAGGTGTAGTGTAATCAAGCTTGAGACCTCAAGTACACCATTATAGTTTTCTCCTCAACCCCCCCCCCCCTCACTCTTCTTTTTCTCTATTTCAGATATGCCTAGGATCATGGCTGCATTAGAAGATGGTGTAACTTACATGGAAAAATCTGGCTCAGTATGCAAAGTGAGTTTTGTGGTGAAGTGACCAACTGTTGCTCCTCATTAATGGGCAGTGGTGAGAGAGTGTGCCAGTATGGGATGATCTCATCAAGTCTTGCCATTTTGTCATCACTGAGAAAGAAACTGAAACTTTTTAATCTTCTGAAATATGTTGCCTCTTAAAAAACAGTGATTATAAGACTTCAAAAAATATGCAATCCTATTATGAATTTCACACTTTGATGTTATTTCATGTCATTTTTATGTAAACTCACATATTTAGTCCTCTGATATTTTGATGAGTAATAATAAAAACCAAATTAAATTGAATTGAAATGAGTGCAATTGAAAAAAATAATTTGAACAACAAAGTGTTCGAATGAAAGATTGTTTTTCATTCTGTCCTCTGAAACACTGACGGTGAAAAGTAAAAGACATGTAAAAAGATACATCACCAAATCTCATAGATGTGGTTTCTTGGACTAGGTAAGTTAAACAGGGGATGGTTTTAGCATTATCACCAACTGTACGGTACTAAGAAAAACTGGGGGTCAGAATACAGAGTGCATTTTGTTGTAAAAAAATTTAGAATGCTCCCCATCCAGCTTCTCCTTTCATCATCACCTAAACTGGAATTCTGATTCGCATGAATGAGGAGAAAGACAGGAGTAGGAAGATTATGGTCCATACTAATGCCAGCACTGTCTTGTCTCTCGTCATTGGCGACATGGTTATTTAAAAAATGGCATTGACATTATTGAGGCGTTTTGCCGTTAGAGAGCTTTATACCTGGATCATTGATCAAATATGATGATCTTTAAAGGACAAGTCCACCTTCATATACATAAGGATTGAGAGAATGCAGCAATATTAGTAGAACACGTCAGTGAAAGTTTGAGGAAAATCAGACAATCCGTTCAAAAGTTATGAATTTTTGAAGTATCTGCGCAGTTACTGCTTCATGAGAAGACTACTACAGTATATGATGTCACATGCATACAACGATATAAGGAAAATAAAAAGAGATGTTCACAAAACTTTACTTTTTGAATAAAGTGCATATTTCTTCGACTTCTTACTGACGTATATTAAGGGTAATATTATTCCCCCTGCCTTCTGAAAGAGAGAAGTTGAGTGTTCTTTCGTTATGCAAGAAAAATGGAAATGTGTTGAATTTTCTTTATTCTTTCTTTATATCGTTGTACACATGTGACATCACAAGCCATAGTAGTCTTCTCATCCAGTCGTGACTGAGCAGAAACTTCAAAAATTCATAACTTTTGAACGGATTGTCCGATTTTCCTCAAACTCTCATTGATGTGTTCTACTAATATTGCTGCATTCACTAAACCCACATGTCTATGAAGGTGAACTTGTCCTTTAAAGAACCACCAATAGTTGAAATACAAAATTGTACCACTGGTAGTATTCTGATGTTTAAGCTGAGTAATTGTCCTGCTACAGTATATAATTATTTTCTCAAATTTGCTGAATGAAGATTTGTAGAAATGTGTTGTTTCACTGTTTGCGAGGAATTCATGACAAGAAGCAAAAAGCACCTTACCATACATTCTGTTGTGGTTATATGCTTTGTGATATGTTATTCTTGGTGCAGGGTTACATTATCCAGAAGCGAGAAAAGAAGCCCAAAGCCTCTGAGGATGCCCCAGATGCAGAACTGCTAACGTGAGTCTTGGGATGATGTTCTATTATGTGGCCTGAAGTATGTAGAATTCTTGCTTCCATTGTTGCCAAAGTTGTACTCGGATGTCATCGCTAAATCAGGACTTTGATAATCAGGCCAATCCGCTCTGGTGGGACAACAATATCATGACAGCACTTCTCATCTATATCGCACATTGTATTTTTAGTGTAAGTGACAGCATTCAATGTAGTGCCATGTATGGAACTTTGTATAGTATATGAATCACCATTTAATTAAGTTTGTTGACAATTGCTTTGTCTGGACACAGTTCTTTCCTTCATTATTTCAGATAAAAGACAGAAGCATAGATATGATATATACATGCACACGCACACATTTCAAATAAGATTCAAGTCATCTACAATGATGATAATTCAAGTGACACACTGTCATACATGATTATTCTTTTTTGTTGTTCAACTTTAATTGTCCCCGCCGAACGAGTTCGAGCAGGGGACTATGAAACGGGCTCCGTACGTGTGTGTGTCCGTGTGTCCGTCTGTCTGTCTGTGCGTCCATGTGTGATCAAAATGTTCAATTTGCTACTTCTCTGTCATTTATGAGCCAATTTTGATTCTGTTTGCTTTATATGATAGCACTACATGGGAGCTTTGAAACTTCTACACAGAATTTCAGTCGTGACCTTTGACCTTGACCTTTGACCTATATTGTACATTTTGCTTCAAAATGCTACTTCTTCGCCATTTCTAACCCGATTTCGATTCCGTTTGCTTTATGTGATGGCACTAGGTGAGGGCTTCAAAACTTCTACACAGAATTTTGACTTTGACTTCTTTGACCTTTGACCTTGATTTTTGACCTATATTGTACATTTTGCTACAAAACGCTACTCCTTCGCCATTTCTAACCCGATTTCGATTCCGTGTGCTTTATGTGATGTTACTAGGTGAGGGCTTCAAAACTTCTACACAGAATTTTGACCTTTGACTTCTTTGACCTTTGACCTTGATTTTTGACCTGCCTTGTACATTTTGCTACAAAATGCTACTCCTTTGCCATTTCTAACCCAATTTCATTTCCGTTTGCTTTATGTGACGGCACTACAGTGTGTAGGTGAGGGCTTCAAAACTTCTACACAGAATTTTGACCCTGGACTTCTTTGACCTTTGACCTCGATTTTTGACCTATATTGTACATTGGCTACAAAATGCTCCTCCTTTGCCATTTCTAACCCGATTTTGATTCCGTTTTCTTAATGTGATGGCACTAGGTGAGGGCTTCAAAACTTCTACACAGAATTTTGGCCTTTGACTTCTTTGACCTTTGACCTTGATTTTTTACCTATATTGTAAATTGGCTACAAAATGCTACTCCTTCACCATTTCTATCAAAACCCGATTTCGATTCCGTTTGCTTTTTGTGATGGCACTAGGTGAGGGCTTCAAAACTTCTACACAGAATTTTGACCTTTGACTTCTTTGACCTTTGACCTTGATTTTTTACCGATATTGTACATTTTGCTACTAAATGCTACTTCTGGCGGGGACATATTTTACGCACCGCGTAATTTCTACTTTTCCTTGTTTTAATAGGTATTCAGAATTCCACCCCTTCCTATTCAAGCAGCATGAATCACAACCATACAAGGAGTTTGACACCTTTGACCAGGTAAGGCAGATTGTTCTAACTTTCCCATAGGCATTCCCACGTATACCAGTACTCATAATCAATCACCCTCAAGTAATATGATTTCATTTACTGATTAGATGTTCTCTGTTTCTGAAAGTCTGATTTGGAATTAAGGGAGGCAACATACCATATGAAAGAATTAATTTTGCCCAATTAACTAGGCTTCATCAACCATGTACATATGTAATATTGCAGAGAATATGTTAAGCATATGATAAAGTAACGTAAGGGAAAGGGTGTTTATAAGCACAGTTATAACATTACATTAGTGTATTACACACACACAGACTCACACACAAACACATAAAGCCAGTTACCCCAGAGGAATGTAGAGTCAACCAGTGGTTGAAGACACAGTGAAATTCTACTCCATGTTTAAGCTGACATTTAGTGAATAGAGGATAGCTCAACAAGTAATTAAACTGGAAGTAAATTCCATGAAAATAGGACATGGGGTCAAAGTTATG
Source organism: Diadema setosum (assembly GCF_964275005.1). Taxonomy (NCBI): domain Eukaryota; kingdom Metazoa; phylum Echinodermata; class Echinoidea; order Diadematoida; family Diadematidae; genus Diadema; species Diadema setosum. Next base: position 6,472,244 of record NC_092685.1, read on the forward strand.
AAATCATAAAGTTCAGGAGTCTCTAGAAGCTATGACATCATCACATCATTAAATATAAGACATAAGGTGACAGGCAACATTGCTGTTATGTGACAACATGTGAGAGTTTGAAATCTCATAAATTTCTTGATCTAAGTCCAACAGCAATGAAACCTGCACTAATCCTCTTTTTTTTTTCATTATATTGATAATGAAATCTCAAATGAATACTTTGTTTTGTATATTACTTTTTGTTGCATGGAAATAAAGTATAACTGAATTGAACTGAATTAGATAAAGCATAATCTATTTAGTAAAGCCAACTTGAACATATGCATGAAGTATGGTGCATTTGGTTTGCAGAATTAATAAATGGACAGGGTGGTATCCTGACTTAGTCATAGTAGAGTAGATGGCCTTGCCTGCCGTATTGTTTACATTTTGTTTTTGAAACGAATCCAATCCTATCACTAGGCATACGTGGTAATGTGACCTGACTTGCAGAGTTCACTCGCGTCGCGCATTGTTACTGTAAATCCAACCAGACAAACACTACCACAGGAAGTGAGTTAGGATGTGAGTAGCCCTGTAGTAGTTGCACCATGTGTGGCAACTATGGGGGGCCTCAAACACGAACATGTGGCTGATTGGTGTAGCCATGAACCATTAGCTTGATGTGAATGAGGTCATTTGAGGGAATATCTCACACTTATAGGGTTATTGGATTGCATTATACATTGCGGTTTTCAGTGTGTTGTGACCGTTTTTCATCATTGGCACTGATTTGTAACATGTGTAGGGTTGTGTTGTTCAACATTTGTGTTTGTATCATTAGACGAGACAAAGTGACACCCCTGTTCCCATAATAGAATAATCCTCTCTTGTGGCATACACCATACATCATTGGTCTATTAAGAAGGTGTGGTGTATTTCTGCCAACAAGTTCAAAGAAAGTTGTGCAGAGTTGTAGCCATTGCACAATGATACAGCCACAAGGTGGCTATGAATGTGAGTGAGCACATAAATATCCTCTGATGAGTGACCTGGAATACTGGTTGATCACTGAATGGATAACATATTGTGTATGTTGTGCTCTATTACAAAGGATGACCAAGGAGTTTGACATGAGCAAATTCTTTTAGGGCATGAATATCATTGGAAATGACCGCTTATGTTTATTTTGCAGGCTGTGGATGAATTTTTCTCGCAGATGGAAAGTCAGAAGTTGGATATGAAGGTTCTCCAGCAAGTAAGTAATTGAAATTTGTGAATACATTTCTGTCTGCTAAGATGTGATCTGTCATGAAGTTAGGCAAAGGAGAACAAATACAAGAAAGACGTGAATTGAGTCTTATTGTCAAGATCAAATGCCTGATTTGTTAAGATTTGTGTAAATAATTGATATAAAGTATTTCTGTTAATTTTGTGTGAAGAGTGTGCGCATGTGTGTTTGTAGTTAGCATTTAGAAGAGATGTATGAGAATACCTCCTTGGTGGTACTGCAATGAAAGAAGTGTTTAATCATACATGTAGCTCTCAAATTGTTTGAAGAAATTTCTTCACTAGTAAGTTTGCTTGATTTTGTGTAAAGCATGATGCATCCAAATAAATTGTGATTTTAGTTTTCTATATCTATGATGTATCTCTATGCTTCTGATGTGCATTGTCAGGTATTCACACTAACTGTACTCAACTGTGTTGCAAGCCAGATATCATCTCAGATTTCAAAGATTGTGTGCAGCTCTTATTTTGAAAATTGTAATTTGAACAGAAAGTGGGTGTATTTTCATGCTTTGTAATAAGGATAGATAAAAGAAATTGTGCTCAAAAGAGGATACCTGATGACTCAATGATGAGTAATGAAGCTGCTGATTATTACTATGTTTTTTGTTGGTTCTGTTTGGTCAGGAAAGGGAAGCTATGAAAAAACTCAGCAATGTGAAGAAGGATCACGAAAAACGGATTACCTCCCTCCAGGAAACACAGGTCAGTTTTATTTCTACTACTGCTAGTCCTACTACCACTACTGTATTTTGTACATATAGTGTTATTTATAACAATTATTATTGTTATTGTTATTGTTATTATCATTATTATTATCATCATCATCATCATCACCATCATTAATCATTGTTATCTATTTGATGTTTTAAAATGACAATGAAAGTCACAAAATGTTCATTTTCCACTATCGAGGAACTTTAACATGTATCTATCATCTAGTGTTGATAGTTTGCACTAGCTCTGCAAAGCGCTAAGTCAATTCAATGTTATTCAGAATTATGACTGCAATATTACATATTTTTTAAAATCAATTGTCAGTAGTAATAACAGCAACTTTACCCTACCCCGTAGATAAATTCGGTGGTGTTTTAAGTCATGTTGCATGTTCTATTAATCATGAGACGTGGCATAGAGGTATTGAATATTATGTAGAGTGTTAGGGAGTATTATGTCATACAAGATTCACTTTAGAATGCCTCATTTGTGTTATAATTATTTGTTGCAGTTTTCTATAATCAAAACATTGTACATAAAGGGTATAGTTTATTGTTTCAGTAAAGGTGAACCAAAAAAGATTTTAATGCAGAGACCAAACAGATTGTCTCTACTATGGTGTCTTTGAGAATGAAAAATCTTTCTATCTCCTCTAGGCATTGAATGAGAGAAAAGGAGCCCTCATTGAGATCAACCTTCCACTGGTGAGTTGATGCAGAGTACGCCAGAGTGCAATTATCTGAAATGTATTGAACATAACGGATAAATCTTCTTTCTTATGTTTCAATAGAACTGTGAAAACAGTTTTCCTCCAAATGATGTTATATTTAACCAAAATTTGACCAATATCTCATGTTGTACGAATCATATGATGACACCATGTAACTTTCGTGTTAAACATCAGTTGTGTATACTTTTTATGCCTCCGCCACGAAGTGGTGCCGGAGGCATTATGTTTTCGGGTTGTCCGTCCGTCCTTCCGTCCGTCCGTAATGAATTTTGTGGACAAGGTAACTATCGAAACCTGTTGAGGTATCCTAATGAAACTTGGCATGTATGTGTATTAGGGGGTGAAGTTGTGCCTATCAACTTTTGGGTGCACATGCTCAAGGTCAAAGGTCAAAAGTTCAAGGTCAAATGCATAAAATTTCACTATTTCCACCATATCTATTGAATGCCTGAAGATATTTTCTTGAAACTTAGTGTATACATGTATTACCCAATTAAGATTCTCTGGTGAAAGTTTGGGTCATGAGGTCAAAGGTCAAAAGGTCAGGGTCAAATACATAAAATTTCACTATTTCCACCATATCTATTGAATGCCTGAAGATATTTTCTTGAAACTTAGTGTATACATGTATTACCCAATTAAGATTCTCTGGTGAAAGTTTGGGTCATGAGGTCAAAGGTCAAAGGTCAAAAGGTCAAGTAAAAATATTAAAACTTTTTTTTTTTCTCCATACCTTGGAAAATTGTTCAAGGTATCTTCATGGAACATAGTATATACTTATACTGACTGGAAGTGATTATCTAGAGAATGTAGGGTTCATGGGGTCAAAGGTCAGGGGTCAGAGGTCAAGTGCAACACTTCAAAATTTTACTATTTTACTCCTATCATGCAATGCCAGCAGGGTTATTTTTTTTTACACTTGGTGTATGCATACATGTGTAACCTAATAGAAATTCTCTGGAAAGTTTTTTTTTTCTTCTTTTTTTGCCTCAAAGGTCAAAAGGTCAAAGATCAAGTGAAAGTGCTGAACTAACTTTTTCCTCCATATCTCGGAAGTGGCTCAAGTTATCTTGAAACTTAGTACATACATGTATTATGCATGTTCTACCTGAAAGTGATTATCTTATGAATTTTAGGGTCAAGGGCCAGATGAAAATGGTAACAATTTACTATTCAATTCAGAAATTGCACTTTTTCTCCACACCTGTACCTTGAAAATTACTCAATGCCTAAATGTATGAATGGGTCAAAGTCGAGTTAAAGTCCTTAAATCCCTAGATACATGCTCTCCTATTCATCCAATTAAACCTAGGTCAAGGAAGGTGAACATTCAACACATTTGTGACAAACTTGTCATTTCAATATTTTGCCAATTTTGTGAAAATGTAATCACACATTGTCCACATGTACTATCTAGACCTATTGGGAAAATCATGCATTATGGCGGAGGCATACCAGTCGCCGAAGCGACATTTCTAGTTTGTTTTTTGGATTTGACAGGTTGACCTATCCTTTGATTTTGTCCAATTACAAGTTGCCATGATATGCCAATAAGTAACATTGTCTTGGAGCCCTCAAGGATCATGGTACAATGTACAGATCATTTAAGAAAACTTATAAATAAGCTTGTAAATACTGGACATAAGATGTCCAGTTTGAGGATTGAATTTATCATTTCTGTCTCTACTTACATCAATTGTCATTTCATTTCCTTGACTTTCATTGCTTTGTAGTGATGCCATTTTAATCTTGAGGTGCATTCATTTTCTTGAAAAATGTGCAGGATGCTGATGAATCTTCGCTCTGAAGGTAGTTATCTCTGCAAAGTTGTCATATGAAAAATGAGGAATATTTCAGGTTCACTCTCCATGAAAGACAAAGCATCAGAGATTTGTAGTTAAAGGCAGTGTGTCAAATTTCCAGAGCTCATCTGTGCTATTCAGTGATGTCTGTTGTCTCTTTGTCAAGTCAGACATTAAACTCTGGGCAACTGAATGTAATTTTTGGCAGTTTCTTTTACTTGTATTTTTATTCATTTGCCAACTTTGAAACTAGAATCAGGTCAAGGTTTGTTCATTCGGTTTGATAGGAATAAAAGCAAGGAACGTGGAACTGGAGACCTGTGAGATGATATGCTAAAATGGTTCCTCTTCAAATTAATGAATACTTGCATCAAGTTGTGTTTATTGCATCTGATTGACAAATTGCTCTTTGTCGATGTGAATTATCACCGATTATCCAATGTTTTAGTAGTAGCCATGATAGCCTTTCTGTGAAAACCAGGAGTGAGTAAATTTGTCGTGATCTGGCTGCAGGTGGAACAGGCTCTGAGAGTAGTGCGGAGTGCTGTGGCCAATCAGATCGACTGGAAGGAGATTGACAACATCATCAAAGAGGCCCAGACCCAGGGGGATCCGGTTGCCATGGCAATAAAAGGATTGAAGCTGGATACCAATCACTTCCAGATGCTTCTCAGGTGTGCTGTCATTTACTTAGTGCAGACATCTGTGGTGGAATGCACCATCACCATGTAGCTTGTCTGTAGCTTCGCATCAGGGCAATTACCCCCAACTAAATGTTGGTTTGTGATAAGGTTAGAGGAAAGATTATGGTTAGGGTTAGGTTTAGGGTGAGAGTTTAGGTTAGGGTTAGGATTAGGTTCAGGATTAGGGTTAGGGTCAGGGGAAGGGTCCGGGGTAATTGCCTAGGGGGTAAATTGCCCTAGACCCTTGAATCCTGATTCATTCAAATTTCATTCATTTTTCACGGACTTAAACCGCCAATAAAAAGCTTCAGGATGAATAACCGCATCAACTAATTGTGATGTTCTTCGTTATTTTGAACTTAACATTTAAGGGAAAACAAGGGAACAATAACTTCAACATTATCGACTGTTCCATATTGTCTTTTATTCAGGGATCCATACATTGACTATGATGAAGACTTTGACGAGGAGAGTGACAGCGATGGTGAGCTGAAAGACACAGCTCCTCGACAGAAATCCAAGCCAAGGGGCGATCGTCCACAGCCGATGATAGTGGACATCGACCTTGGTTTGTCTGCCTATGCTAATGCCAGACGGTGAGTTCCACTGATCAGAGCCTCAGATTCGAGCGAGATAGTGTGACTTTAGCAAAAGGTATTTTCACTTGCAGTCATTTACAACTGTATTGTCAGGTTTTGCATCAGTCATGCTGTGTTTGCGAAATAGGCTCTACACAATTCAGTGTAGAGAATTAGAGTGTATAACCATAGTCGTTCGTACTCACATGTCATTGTTGTGTTCAAATTGTGCTTGTACTATCTTAACTCATGCGTGAGTGCTAAATGGTTGATCCATACAGAAAATGTGCACAGTTCACTGATTTCTCCGCTCAGTTTATATTTCTGATGTTGAAATGATCCTTTTGCAGATTCTTTGTGCAGAAGAAGACATCTCAGAAGAAGGAACAAAAGACTGTGGAATCATCGGCCAAGGTTAGTTACCATAGATAAAGGCAGAGCAAGACCAGAAAAAAAGAAATGAAGAAGAGTATTGTTCTCTTTTCAGGTCAATTCTTGCTCATACTATTCTAAAGACTATGAACAAAATGTAATTCAGTGATGTAGCAAAGTGAAAACAAGCAAGCATAATACTTGAGGTATGCAAATGCAAGTCTGACCTCATTACCACCACTAATTAATTTGTGCGGGACTGTGCAGATATATACCATGAAAACCTAATGCATCGGTTCAACAGTAGCATAGCATTTTTATGTAGTGTGTCCATACAGCCCTGCCTGGCACCACTCGGAACAACCAAAAAACAAAAAATAAAAACAAAAAACAAAACAAAATGAGAATATCCATTCTGTTAGTTCTGGCAAGTACTAAATATTTGTAACATTTCACATCTAACAGCCATTATTCAAACATACCATTTGTGCATTCCAACAATGTACAGGCAATAAAGTCTGCTGAGAAGAAGACAAAGCAGGCTCTGAAGGATGTTGCCATGGTAGCAAGCATCAACAAATCAAGGAAAACATATTGGTAAGTTAATTTCTTGGTCTGCATCAGTGTACAAAGTTGCTGGTTTAACTCCAGTAAAAGAAATCATTACTGTAAAACGAGGAATGTTTGCGTGCATTTTGATTTCGCGAATTTCGCGAGCGCCAAAATTCGCGAAATTAAAATGCACACGAAAGTTTTTGTCTTCACTATATGCATTGAATGCCAGTGGCAGTTCGCGAAAATTTCATGCCACAATAAAGGCTGTTGGCTCCAATTCGCGAAAATGATACGCCGCAAATATATCATGTTATACAGTATGTTATTCTGAGAAGTGCTGCTCGCTAGTATGCTTCATGAAGTCTGTTACTCTTTGAATGGGCCTCGAACTAATAAATGGTTTTCACTTAGCAGAAAGAATATCTAAAATCCAAACTACTTTTGTTTTAAATTGTCTACCCTTTCCATTGATATACACTATTAATTAATCATAAGTATTATATGGAGTTCTAATATTGTAGCATCACCCTGCTTGAAGTATTGGGTAGATTGATATAAAAGTGTTAAAGTATGATTGTGTTGACCCAGCCATCTTCATAAACTGGACTTGGTATTCACAACTTCGTTGATTCCACATGGCATCTGATTTGCATGTCATCATGTTCCCACAATAGGTTTGAGAAGTTCTACTGGTGTATTAGCTCTGAGAACTACATCATCATTGCTGGTCGGGACCAGCAGCAGAACGAACTAGTGGTGAAGAAATACTTATCACAAGGTAGGACTGGTGGCCATTTTTATTAGCTTTTTATCTGTCAGCACATTCAGGGAATGCTCATATTAGATTTTGTTGTTTTTGTTTTTGCTTTTGTTTTGTTTTTATTTTTTGTTTTTGTATTTTGCATTTCAGATATCTATCATGCCAGATATGATGCAGATACTAAAAATTAATCAAAAATAAAATAAGTTTTAGTTAATGTTTGATATTCATGATGATTTCTAAAGATATGATTTGATAGTGAATCAGTGGAGAGCTGAGAAGGGCTTTCTGTCAGCACTGCAAACTGTTTGTAAACTCTTGAAATTTGTTGTAATAATTGTAAGTGACTGAATGTGATGCATTTACTGATAAATCGTATGCTGGTGCTGAAATTTAGTTCAGAGATTTTGAAGTAGGAATTTTTTTGTAAACCTGTATCTCTAAGGTAATAATATCTTCTTTTTTCTTGTGGTGGTGTAGGCCTAAAGCACATTAGCTGCATGATCATATTCTAAATCTGGAAGTTACAGACAAATATCTGAGTGAAATATTTCCCAAAGGTAATGATCTTGTATGTAACATGACAACTTCCATAACGCAAAGTTTTCAACAAATAAGATATTCTTTAAATTAGGAAAACAATTATACATTTTTCACCCAAGGGCATGATTAATTTTTGAGATACTGTGTTTTCTGTATACCAAGGTGATGTCTATGTTCATGCCGACATTCATGGAGCTAGCAGTGTCATCGTCAAGAATTCTGGAGGTTAGTGGGAGTGCATACATTTTACCACATATATCAAAGGCATAAAGTGCTGGGAATCAAGTCCTATTATACAGACTTGTTTTCATTGTTCTGGAGGTAAGTGGGAGTGCATACATTTTACCACTTATATCAAAGGCATAAAGTGCTGGGAATCAAGTCCTATGATATAGATTTGTTTTCATGTTCTACTTCAATACCAGAATGCCAAATTTTCAGCCTTTTGTATAATGTGCATTATTGAGGAAATAAAAGGAAAGAAACGATGCATTATTATTTTCAAGACTGACTGGCAGTAGAAAAATATCCAATAAAAGAATAGGTTGTGGTATTGTCAGCAAAAAAAAAAAAAAAAAAAAGGAGGTTGGATGGTGTCAGCTACCTCTGTAATGTAAGAATCCTGATGTTTGTAGTTAGTATTCTGGGGTGAAAGGACAAGGGTGAACCAAGAAAGACATGAGAGATGTGTTGGAAGTTGAGATGTGGTGAAATTGTGTTTGAGCAGATACCATATGTTGCCCATAATTTCTGAGCTTTGGAGATATAGAGATATAGAATATGAATATATAAAGGATGGCAACCACAAAGAAAGGGCATTTAATGTTGGGTATTGTGCTGTATCACTGTAATGTGCTAAACATTTACAGTGTTTTCATAAACAGTTAACTCGCCAAAGGCTTTTGAGGGCTATATTTGAAAAGACCTGACTCGTCCACACATATGTGCATCTCTTTATCTAAGTCAACACTCATTAAAGTACTGCAAAATGCTTTATGACAATTAGCATGTATTCATGTGATTGCTCTGACTGTGTTCCCATGCTCAGGTGGGCCTATACCACCCAAGACACTGCAGGAGGCCGGTACGATGGCTGTGTGTTTCAGTGTGGCTTGGGATGCCAAAGTTATCACCAGTGCATGGTGGGTGCACCATGATCAGGTGAATATATCCTTCTCCCTACTGTAACTTGGTGTCCTCCCCCTGGATAGCTGGTGGTATGCTGTATTCAACCAGAGATAATGATGACTTTCTGTGTAAATTTTCACAAAATCCATTTTTTTTTTCTTTGTTTGTCTTGTTTGGTTTGCTTCTTTTTTTTTTTTTTCTTTTTTTTTTTTTTACTTCTTTGGTCTCTGTGCACTTGTTTTCAGAGTTTGCTTTGTTTGAGTGATGTCAAGGGTACACTATGAATATTAGAAAAGCTAGAAGAAAGCAGAAATGAGACAATTACTGATTTCTGTAGATTTCTCCTGATGTCCTAATATCAGAGACAGTGAAGGAACAATGGGATCCTTCTAACATTCTGGTGGTATACTCAAGGGATTATGGTGGTCAGTGACTTAATAGAGGTGGAGAATTTAAGTAGAGGTCATTGACTGGCTGGCGGTGAAGTGACATAACTGGTTATCATAGTGGAATGAAAGGGGTAGTAATAACATTGTGTATCATTACACAACATTGGAAGCAGTCTTATCTGATAAAATTGCATCTAGAGTTATCACGTTTTTGACTCCCTACTCATCATTGAATTTATTTGTGTGTGCACTCTGCTGAAAAGCTGATACACTTATTATGTTCAATATGGGATAGTTGAAGCTTTCCATTTGATATGATAATGCATCAAGCTTCCTCCCACCCTCCCCCTTTCCATGATTGAACTTGCTGAAAAGTAGGATAGATTCTGATAGTATTTCAAGTACTAAAATTCTGCCTTTAATTATCTGCAACACCACAGAATTTTCATATAAAGAAATTCCCTCTTATTTTGTGTGAACCAGGTAACAAAAACAGCACCCACTGGGGAGTATCTCTCAACTGGTAGCTTCATGATCAGAGGTATGTTTCAGTTTCTTGTCCTCTTAGAATTTTGAGGGCATTTTTATATATATATATATATAATTTGTTTGTTTGCTTTCTATGTGTGTTCATGTGTTCACAAATTTGGCTTTGAGTGTTTCTTTTAATGGGTGTTCAAGTGTTTAATAGCAGTCTTACCATCTGGTTATGATGAGGTATGGTACATTGCAACTTCTTTTGATAGGGCAATGACATTGGAGGAATAATGATGTTGTCGGCAATCTCCCATGCATTCATCTGTATTTTTATAATGTGTTTTCATGAATCTTTAGGGAAGAAGAACTACCTACCACCTACTCAACTCGTTATGGGCTTTGGATTCCTGTTCAAGGTAAATGGTTTGGATTTTTTTTTCTTTCAATTACTGTGAATATTGTTTATATTGTTATATGTTATGTGAATGTAATGTTACTTCCTATGAATGATAATCAAACATTTAAGACTAGAGATTCTTCTGTACTGTAGAGGCATGACTGCTAACTGGGAAGCAGACTAACTTGATTCATAGTCAAAGAGTTCATTCTATCTCAGCACTCATCACTGTTGGAATGCTGATATCCAGCCATCATCAGATTCTCAAGTGTCATTATCAAGATCTGTACCAGTCCTAAAGAAATAAATCTCAACTTCAACATTACAACAGACATAGTTCACAATCATTGCAAAGTGAAGTCTATCATTTTTATTTCTCATAGACAGATTAATAGAAGGAGTTAAAATTTGATGTTCCATTAATGACAAAGCAGTAGTTGGCTAGATTTTATATACTCCATTCTGAAGAATGTGTGAATACCCATTGTAAAGGATAGAGTGTCTTCTACAGAATCAATTAGGACTACTGTGAATTATGATATCATTCATACTCTGTCAGCTCAGAATCATGCCAAAGGAAACAGAGCAGGAGCATAGTGTGGTGTGTGGAGATATTCTTGTTGGTAAAGAATGATAATCGTCAATGTATTTCAGGCCTTGAAGTTGCAAAGAGGTAGATACAAGGTTGTACAATTAAATTCAATGAATGACATAACATCAAGGGGCAAACAGAGAGAAGCTACTTCAAGGTTAATTTCATAATGAAGTTCAGGGGAATGCCATGCCCCCTCCCCTCCCTGGAAAGACACAATTCAGTTGATGGCATACCTTCAAATCCTTCAAATGTCACCATAGTACAGCTGCATTAAGATTGCATTTCTATCTTGAAGGTCAGGGAAATGTCCAGACCCCTTTCATCCCTTCTGCCCACCCCAGCCAGTTCTTATTTCAGTGTTTTTGAAATGACATCTTGTGGTTGGCTGATGTTTGTCTGTTTCAGATTGACGAATCCTGTGCCTGGAGACACAAAGGTGAGAGACGAGTCAGAGGACTGGAGGAGGACGAGATGTCATCTGTGGCCGAGACGGTGGAGGTACACTCTACTATTCCTTTAACCCGTTGAGGACGAGTCCCGAGTATACTCGGGCAGGTGTCTATGGGAAATGCGTGTTGTAGCAAAATCAAACCGTCCTCAACGGGTTAAGTTTTAGTCTTAGCATGTTTTACATAATTGTGATAGTAATTGGTGATATAGGTCAAGGTCAAAAGTTACTTTACTTTGGCCAAAATTTGAAGACTGTCCAGTTATATTTTGTGAGAAAGATGGGAATGCAACATATTAATTGATTGCCTTCAGTAGTCACAAAATTTAGCTAAAAGGTAATTGTGCACATATGTACAGTGCTTGGTCGGTGGTCGAGATCAATGAGCTTTGCCAGAATTAAGATGAAGCGCCACATTCATACAAGAGATATAATGGTTGCATGACAAGCAGAGGCATCCCAGTTGACTATGGGCAACAATCATATTGCCCTAGTTTATCTCTGAAATAAGATTGAAATCCTTTTCCAAATACTTTTGAAGGGATAAAGCATAAATGGCTAAGATATGTAGATGAAGTGATCAAAATTATAACACCCCCCCCCCCATCAGTCTGTTTCATTTCCTTACTTTCAATATATCTTGTATGAAACTCTGCTTCACCATCAAACTTTGTCTTGGTTTCTGAATGCCTGTTCAACTGAAGACTGACATCCATGTTGAGGACATTGAAGAGGAGGTCAACGGAGAGGAGAATGAAGATGAGGAGGAGGAGGAGGAAGGAGAGGAGGATGGGGAGGAAGAAGAGGAAAGAGTGGGTGATGAGGTCAAAGGAGAGACTGCTTCAGAGGGATCTGAGCAGAGACTCAACTCTTCTTGTCATTCTGGTGAGCAGAATGTGTTTTGTGTTTCCTAAAGGAATAATAGTATGCCTTCACTATCTGATTGTGCACAGCTTATGATGAGTATAATGCCTTAGTTTATTCATCTGCAGTTTATTTGATATTGTTTATTACCAGTATGAAACCAAATGAAAACAATAATTTGACTTTGAAACACACATAGTGCAACTGCATAATTCACAGGCTTAATCTGCATGTGTGTATTCATTTGTGCATTCATCAGTTCAAGTGTGTGTGCCTATATACACATAGCCATCTATGCCTCCTGTAAAGCTCATGGTATATAAATCTGTTTGCATCCGTTTCTATGGTAACCCTGGCTCTCATCCTTGTGTCATCATTGCACCCATGGATTGTTCGGTCACCCAAAGGTATGGAAAATGATGACCGGGAGGAAGCTGAAAGGGGGATGGATGCTGCCCAATGTAGGAGTGCAACGACAGGTGAGAAAAGAGAGGAGGAGGAAGATGATGGGGAGAACATTGGAGAGGAGGAGGATGAAGAAGAAGGAGAGGAGGAGGAGGAAGCAAGGCAAGCAGAGGAGGATTCTCGTACTGTGACTGTGAAGGAAGAGCTGAAGAATGAAGATGACAAGGAGAACCTGTATCCAGACACCACTATCCCACTCCTTCACATGCAAGGCAATAGGTTGGTGGACTGCATCAGCTGGGAGGAAATATAATTTACTCAGATATTCTAAAAACACGATGATACCAGTAATCACTGTTATCTCAGCAACCATAGCTTGATTTGAAACACAAGATTTTATTTCCTTGTAAATCTAGTGAAATTTTACCCTTTAAAAAAAAATCCAAGTTATTTGTACTGCCTTTTTTATACTCTGCTGCTATCTTTAAATCAGGATATCTACTATCTTTAAAGCAAGAATTCAATTCATGATAGAGAGAGAGTAAAAAATAATTGAAAAAAAAAGAAAAGAAATTTGATGCAGAAATGGCAAAGTATGACTGAATTTACCCCAAGGCAAATTTCATTTAATTTCATTGCAGCTGTTGAGTTAGCTATGTATGATGATACACCAACAGTTTTTTTTTTTTAATTTCTGTTTTTCTCTGCTGAGGTTAAAGTCCCTGTTCATGGAATCATTCTTATTTAGGGAGAAAAAAAAACCCAAGAAGTCTTCAATGATTAGATTGTCTCAAAAACTCCTTTATTTGTTTGGATGTATATCTGCAACTGTATTTGCGAACACTGCTCCTGTTCATTAGGTACTCTGTACTATTTTTTATATCGGACATAGATATGAACAGACGCGGCCCCGTGGTTCCAGTGTCATGAGTACAGGGAGCTACCATTCTGCAGACGGGAATGTAGATGAGGATGGCAAGGCAGTCATTTATCTTGGAGATGACAAACCAATCGTCATTGGGGGACCCGCAGCTGAAACACAGGTAAACTCTACAGAGTTAGAGTTCCTGTCCTAGTGATTTTGCTTCCCAGAATGAACTCTGAGATGTTCACTTTGATAAGATATTTCAGTGCAGTTTGATCAATTTCACCGTGTCACTCTGTAAATTCAATTTTGTAATCTGTTTGTGTTACTCCATGCTGTATTTACAGGACAGAGAGAAATACTGTGTTAGTTCTTTACCCTTATACCTCCAAGTAAAATTGGAATTTTTGCCTCATGTCAAAGATTTTAGTCCGGGTCCTAATTGTCACAAATTTGTAGAATGGCTGGAGCAGTCTGTAATGGTTTTAAGTCAACTTGGTCTAGATATGATTTATAGTAAAGCAGTTTTGTGGTGATAATAATTTAGCATAATGAGTGTAGAGGTCAAAGGTCAAGGTCAAATTTTAGGAGAACTCCTTCAATGCAATAGCTTCAGAAAAAAAGTGAATGTTAATTGAAGAGGCTTCTTCTTCTTTTTCACACAATCTAATTTTCATGAAAGATTTTCCCTGTAAGTGTGAGCCAATATATTTTCAAAACTTCCTACCTCTTACACTTTAGAAAAGAAAAGGAGGGTAAGGATGAAAGTGCTACACTTTCAGTTAATTTTAACCTGAGAATGTAGGTTAGCCACAGGATGAGAATGTCAAAACATTATTCCTTCTTCTTCTTTTTTTTTTTTTGTAATATGTAGGAGCATGTTGATCTCTTTCCAAAATGGTGCAGAGTGTTTATAGTTTTTTTCCTGTGTATCTTTCTTTCAGCAAAAATCCAAGCCAAAGCTGTCTGCCAAGCAAAGGAGGTATGTTCCATTTCTCTTCTGTTTTCTAGGCTTTGCCATTTTTGTCAGGCTCTTGTTTACAGTGATAGTATTGTTTTTAGAACTCCTCAAATATTTTAGAGATTTACACCTCACAACTTGTGGACAGGAAAGGATAAACATGTACAGACCAATATTAATGACATTTCTGTACTGTTGTGGGCAGTTCTTGTAAGGAATGTAGTCAAGTTCATAGATGACAGTAGGACACACCCATGCTGTTTTTTGGTTTCAATTTGCAGAATTGTGTGTTTTTAATGGTAGACAAATTGTAACAGTCCATGCAATTCAGATTTTTTAAAAAGAGAAATCATATAAAAGTCCGAAGTGCTCTGTTCTGACTATTATCAGACTACAATGTTACCATAGTTTCTTATCATCATTTTGATAATATTGTTCCTAAAGTGGCCAAAGTGTGTGTTATTCTGATACTAATTAGCAGTTTCAGAATGTCATGTAGATGCTGAATGAGGCTTTGGTGGAAATCAAAACTACCATGAACCTTGTACAATTTTGTGATGGTGTGCAGTTTTGACATCACCACTTGTTATTGATAATGCAGAGACTTGAAGAAACAGAAACAGAAGCAAGGAGGAGCCCCGGAGGTGAAGGGTGCTGAAGCCGAATTGACGGCCGACACAAGACAGGAGGAGAGTGATGGAGAGGAAGAGAAGGAAAGGAGCGAGAGAAGAGTGAATGAAGACGAAGGAGACGAGGAAGGAGCAAGACTAGAGAATAGTGATGGGGCGAGGGCGCCTTTCTCAAGGAGTGTGTCTGAATCCAGTGCAGTGAGTAAAGTGTAGGATTGGGAGAGGCTCAATCAAATGTGTACTTTGAATGTCTCACTACACAAGAAGTCCATATACAATAATGCTCATTAGCTGCTGTCATAGCCTAATATAGCATGGTCTTATTCATTTGACTCTCTTGTTCAATATATCATATGATATCTGCAGCTGTTCTGTGTTCCTATTCCCCTTTTTTTTAACATCTGTTGGCCATGGGCCTGAAATTATCACCTATTCACAATGCTGCAATTTGATAAGTGAAAATATAGTCATAAGTTGAATTTCTTATGGATAATGATATCAAAATCACATTCAAAAGTGCATTTACAAGTGCTTAAATTTGCCAACTTCACAAATGCAGGCCTGGTGTAAAAACATCTTTGTATTTGTGTTACTTGTGTACATTAAGACATAAAAAAACGGTAGTTTGACCACCCTAGTCATATGACATTACATGTATTTATTATTTTCATCACATTTGCCCAAAACCATCCCCTTCCATGGGATAAGGAGTATGAATGTGCCATTAATTTATTAAGATCAGATTTCTTCCCTTTTTGCACATTTCAGAGTTCTCAACAAGCACCTCCAAAAAGAGGACAAAAGGTATGTTATCTGGGTTGTGTTTGTTTGTTTGTTTGTGTGTGTGTGTGTGTGTGTGTGTATCACTCTTCAAACCATAGCATCTTCTCTTTGTTACTTTGTCTCTTTTGAAGATCACGCTGTAACTGATTAGAAATGAAAACATAATTGAAAAAAAAAAAGATGACTTGCAGTAGTGACTCTTCAATAACATTTTGCCAATCCCGAAGTTGGAAGGTTTACATTTTGTGCTATTGTTATGACACCAGTAAAACAAAATATCAACTCTAAAATGTTTGAGATATAGTGCACCTGATGAATGTGTTCTAATGAAAGTTCATCATGTTGTTATTACAATGACATCACCAGGTGTTTATTTGGTATACTGTTTTTGTTTGCCTTTTAGCACAAGATGAAGAAAATCAAACAGAAGTACAAAGACCAGGATGAGGAGGAGAGGAGGTTACGAATGGAAATTCTTGCCGTGAGTTTTTTTCTCTATTACCCCACTTAGATTTCTCAAATGGTCTTTATCTGTGTTGAGGTTTCAGTCTGTGCTTTACCTTGTGTGGTGTCCGAACAAATTGTATGCAAACTTCGCAATCGCTGAGATATGGTAAGTTTAAAGTGCTTGACTCAGAGCTGAAATATGCTCTGTGAGATAGGGAGAGATTCAACCTGTGAGGATGTTTGAGGCAAGCATGATGAAGGTAATCATGATGATATTCATATGACACCCCATGATGATATTCATATGACACCCCATGATGATCTTTGGCTAAACCCTATGCTCCATGGATGCTCTGGACCAGTCTAAAGTACCCTGTATATTGGAAGTATTCCTGCTTAGTGCATAAACACAAGCTGATCTCAAAGTATCTTTCTTTTTTTTTCTTTTTCTTTTCTTTTTTGTTATTGTTGTTAAGGTTCATAATTTTTCTGAATGTGCCAAAGACTGATTCATTGTGTACACAAGGAGGAGGGGGAGGATTGGGGTTTGTTGAGCCATTTTTTAACTCCAGTGTGCTCGTTCATCTACCCCCACCAGTCCGCCGGTGGCCCCAAGGACATGAAAGGGAAGAAGAGCCGTAAGGCAAAGCGCCAGGAGGAGCAGTTGAGTCGAATGCACCAACCCAACCAGTCAGCCAGGAGCAAACAGAAGCAGCAGCTCCAGCAGCAGAAGCAGGGAAACCAGGCCAGCCGGGGGCAGCGGCCGACCACTGGCAGGAGGCAGGACATGCCGGGACTGTCGACGGCCGGAGGGCAAGGCCAGGGGTCAGCAAGCAAAGAAATACAGACCAAGGATGAGGGGACATCTGAGGTGTCAACAGATGTCCAGGAAGAAAGACAGGAGCAAAGCACTCTCACAGGTAGGCCTGATGCAAAATTTGATGAGATGCCACAGGAGGTGTAGAAGCCAGAACGTTTCTGGCATTGCATATTGTGATGTGTGCTTTCGTTTACTTTCTCTGTTCTCACAAAATCATGATTTTTATGCCTCCGCCAACGAAGTGGCCGGAGGCATTATGTTTTCGGGTCGTCCGTCCGTCCGTACGTCCGTCCCGTTTTGTTTTTGTCGATATCTCAAGAACCGTGTGGTGGTTTTGCATCAAACTTGGTATGAGGGTATATCCTTGGGGGATGATACTTTGTGTGGATTTTAGGGTCACAGGGTCAAAGGTCAAAGGTCACAGGTTATTTTGTGAAAAAAAAATTGAAATTTCATGTTTTTCTCCATATCTCGCAAATGGTTCAAGGTATCTTCATGGAACTTAGTATATATGCTTGTACCGATGGGCAGTGATTATCTAGGGAAGTTGGGGGTCATGGTTCAAAGGTCAGGGGTCAAAGGTCAAGGTCAACTCCTCAAAATATAACTACTTTCCTTATATTTATGCAATGCCTGAAGGATTTTTTCAAAACTTGATGTATGCATGTATAACCCAATATATATTCTGTGGGAAGTTTCTTGCCAAAAGGTCAAAGGTCAAGTGAAAGTGCTAAATTGCACTTTTTCCTCCATATCTCAAAAATAACTCAAGGTATTGTCATGAAACTTACATATTTATGCATGTTCTACCTATTACAGTGATTCTCTTTGGAACTGTGGGGTCAAAGGTCAAAGGCCAGGTTTCGATAATACTATTTTACCATTTGATACTGAAATTATACTTTTTCTCAATACCTTGAAAATTACTCAATGCATAAACTTGTAAAAGGGTCAAAAGTCAAGTGAAAATCATCAGTTCCCCCAAATACCTGCACTCTGATGTTTTAATCATTCATCCAATTGAACCTAGTTCTAGGAAAGTGAACATTCAGCACATTTGTGGCAAACCTGTCATTTTAATATTTTGCCAATTGTGTGAAACTGTCATCACACATTGTCAAGACATTGTACTATAGACCTATTAGGAGAACCATGTATTATGGCGGAGGCATACACCAGTCGCCGTAGCGACATTTCTAGTTAGTAATTGGCATGCATTATCACACTACTAGAAATATTACAAGGTTACAAAGCTTTCTTGGAAGAACTTTTTTTTTTGATGGTCAAGCCATAGCCTTCTTGTAGAAACATATGTAAACAATATTTTATAATTGCATGCTTTTTCATTGTGTGAGAAAATGTAAAGAAAGGTTTTTGCGTAGTTCTTTGTCATTTCATGTACAAGTGAAATCGTGCATTGCCATCTTTCATTGGCAGATAAATACCAGCATTTTTGCACTGATTTTGTAATATGCCTGCATGCTGTTTGTACTGTTTCCTGTACATTGTATCATTTCCCTGTCCATTTGGTTATTTTGTTATCCAGACGAATCTGCTATCAAGCCGGTCATTAAGACTCATCCATGGGAAACCAAGAAGAGGAGGGGAGCTACGGATGACCCGGATGAGGTAATGCTGTCATGACACCACTCTTAGGGCTTTAATGGAGGGAACTTTGTGTCCAACAGTTCAATCAAATTTACCCAGATCCCAAAGTATATTGAGAGCTTTCCATAGCTTTTGGAGGCACAAACTAAAATTACGTAAGTGTTCCTAAAGGCACTTGATAGTGATATTCAGCCAGCAAGAAATACAGTTCAGGTACATCTGTAGAATATGATCACTTAATATCTGTTTTGTTATGCCATAAATCTAAACTGAAATGTATGTCTGGCTTAATTTTCCCAGCAGTGACTCTGAAAGAGGTTGCTTTGAGTTTCTCTCAAAAGTTGCTGTACTGCCTCTCTCTTTGATAGGAATCTATTGCTTATAAAGAAGGTCCCTTACAGTAATCTTGTGTAATTTAAAACATTAATTTCAAAAGATATTTGTGCTGTTTTACATGGCGAATGTAGGCATTTGGTCATATATAAAGCTAAAAATCCACAAAATTACTCAAACTTGTTGAATCGTGTCTACAGTGAAAATCATCTTCATGCGCAAAAATATTTTTAGGACACATAAATGAATTTATGTATATGTATATATATGTTTATATTTATATTTATATATATACACTTTTTAGATTAAAGTGATTTTATGGTAATCAATCTATCATGATATGTTGAGAGAACACTTTGTCCTCATGAGTATACCTCTCCATGGTGTTGTGTTGTGTTTTCTCTTGTGTATTTATGAAGAATTGATAACACATTTCCAGTGTATCACATTCTTACCTTGCAGTGGCCAAAACTTTAACACGGCTAATGAAGATGAGTTATTTGTGTTTACATTACAGGTAGACTCGGAAGAGGAGAGGGATGTTGAAAATGTCAACTCAAGATTGATGGAAGTAAGGTTCCTCTGCATAATTGTTATCCTCAGTTGATGCAATGTCATGACGAGGCATTATAGAATTACTCATATTGCTTTCAAGATGATAGACATTTCCAGCTTTAGTTTTGAAAGGAGTTACAGTAGTTTGCTCGCGATTCAATTTTGCACCACATCTTTCAGTTGCCCATTAACCATTTAAAACTGTAAACCATACTGCACTGTTTCAGATGCACTGGGGACATACAATTTTTTATGTTGGTAAGAAAAACAAACAGTCAAACATGTGACAGGTCCACATTTTAAGTTCTTGAATTGTATGTGTGTTGATATTGTTTGTGTAGATGTTATAAGTATTGTTGGTACTATAAGCAGTAGTATTCCCACTTTTATTGTCATCATTATTCCCATCAGTTATCCCAATTGATATTGTTGCTATCATGCTTGTTACTACAGTGTAATGCATCACTATGGAGAGCAAAGTTTGTTCTGGTTGGTTTCTATGTACAGTCAACGCCGGGTGAATCAAATGTGATAGGACTAGAAAATGACCTTCATCATAGGCAGTAGTAATCAACTGAGCGTGATGTAATGAACGAACACTTGTCATAAGTGCTGTGCGCTTTCCTATGACGTGTGCAGAAATTCAGCTATTAAAGGCAACATTGACCTGTACAGAGGTGATATTCCACCTTGCTGAAGTGCTGACATGGCCTTTGATTACCAAACATCAACTGCCAATTGCTACCACTGTCACCATTAATGCTGTCACATCTACCACTAAGGTATCATCTACGTATCTAGAGTCATTCCTCTAATAGCTGTTCAATTTCCATTTCCTTCACAGGAGAGTGTGTCGGTACTGGACACACTGACTGCCAGCCCCCACCCAGAGGATCTGCTTCTCTTTGCCATCCCAGTGTGTGCCCCCTACAACGTCATGCACAACTACAAGTAAGCTGCAGAAATTACACACACTCAAACTTGCAAATGCACACTCACACAGACAAACTTACAAGCACACTCACACACATGCACACACAAATACGCACTCTTTCATATTCTTTATTTAGAGTTTGTATTACTAATTTGACAAAAATTTAAGAATTTCAGAAAATGTGTTGTAAGTCAACTTCAATTCATCAGAAAATCCCTTCATTTCAATTCTCTAGTGAGTACTGTTTTGGAAGAGCCAGTGCTCAAAATATTATGTAGCAGCCTGGAAGATGAAATAGAATCATTTATTTGTAGGAAGAAAAAAAAAAAATCATCTTATGAAAAGCAAGAGGAAACTGTGTAGGCCTACTTGAAAACAGAAATGCACTTTAATTACATTATTCCTGTACTTTCAATATCAATGTTTGTGTTCCAGTTAGCTAACACGTTTTCAGTCACATACTTCAGTCACAACTTGGCATGATAGGGACAAACTGTTCCTTCACTGTAACATCTGTTGTAATGGGCCTTGTTTTACTTTCTTCTTGCCGTTGTTGTTAATGCTAGTGGTGATTAAGTTGGTGGTGATGTTGTCACTGTTGCAGTCAATGTTGCCATAATAAATTCCTCCTCCTCTCTCTCTCTCTCTCTCTCTCTGTTTTCAGATTCAAAGTTAAACTGACACCGGGAACAGGGAAAAAGGGAAAAGGTTTGTAAATCAGCAGTTTATAGTATTTTCTCCATCGACATTTCAAACATTTCACACACTTCAAACTTGTGAATCTGCCCTGCCATATTAAGGAGGATATCTCTGAAAATATCTGCCAGGGATGATGTAGTCACATATGATACATAACAGAAACTCTACGTTATAGTCCTATCATTTGACACTGTGTATCATTAACACAATGCACTTTTGCTGTATTCAGGATTTTCAGAGGTGGACGTCCTGAAGTGTTTTTCTTTTTGTCATATTTTCTTAAAACATTACTTGGTTATCACAGTGATGATGGCCAACTACCGAAATTGAAATGCTTCGCCAAGCTATGAGAAGTAAACATCAGTTTAGTCCTCAAACAAAGCCGTTGTAAAAATGTGAATGATTTCAGTTTGGTGACATATTTCTGTGGATGAATTCTTCTTTCAGCTGCAAAAACTGCCCTCAACATGTTTCAGCATGCCAAGGAGACGCTACCGAGGGAGAAGGATTTATTCAAGGGAGTCAAGGTAATTCATGTGTGGTAGATGGGGACATTCATTGTAACTAGCCAAGATCTGAAATGTTCAACATATTGCTGCAGCTGTTCTTTTTTCTCACCTACCCATCAACTCCCAGAATCCACATTTCTGTGGTTTTTGCTGTCTTTTTCCATTATATATATATATACAGATTGTTGTTTCATATGGTAGATAGAAAAATTCTCTCTCAAGAAAACTGAATTTTGATATTGTCAATTCTTTATTCCCAACAAGATCTGATTTCGTGTGTGTATTCAGATTTCTTTTGCATCATACAGTGCTGTCCTCTTAAAGCAGAACTAGAAATGTCGCTATGGCGACTGATGCCTCCGCCATAATGCATGATTCTCCCAATAGGTCTATGGTACAATGTCTTCACAATGTGTTATGACAGCTTCACAAAACTGACAAAATATTGAAATGACAGGTTTGTCAGAAATATCTTGAATGTTCACTTTCCTTGAACTAGGTTTACTATAATTGTCTAAGAGTGCAGGTACCTGTATTTGGGGAATTGAGAACTTTTACTTGACTTCTGACCTACCCTTTTATAAGTTTATGTACTGAGTAATTTTCAAGGTATGAAGAAAGAGTGTAATTACAGTATAAAATATATATAAATTTGCATTTAAACCTGACCTTTGACCCTTAACCTTTGACCTTCTGGCTGGAAATTTCTCAGAGAATCTCCATTAGGCAATACATGTATATATCAAGTTTTAGTTTTAAAAATAATAATGTAAGCATTGCATATACTAGTATATGAGGGAAATAGTAAAATTTTGAGGAGTTGACCTTGACCTTTGACCCCCCTGACTAGTGACCCATGACCCCTACATTCCCTAGAAAATCCCTGCCAGTCAGTACATGTGTATGTACCAAGTTCCATGAAGATACATTGAACCATTTGCAAGAAAAGTGAAATTGTAACATATTCACCTAACCTTTGACCTTTTGACCTTTGACCTTATGACATGAAACTCTCTCTGGAGAATCTTTATGGAGTAGTACATGTCTACAATAAGTTTCAAGATAATACCTTTGGGCATTGCATGGATATGGGGGAAATAGCAACGTTTTTAGCATTTGACCTTGACCTTATGACCTTTGACCTCTTTCCAATGTCACTAAAATCTACTCAACTAATTGCCCCATCATACATCATCCTTGGACCAAGTTTGGTGAAAGCTGCTTCATCCAGTTTAGAGTTATCACGTAAACAGATAAATTTTAGGATTTGACCTTGATCTTTGACCTTTGACCTCTGTCCAATTTCACTCAAAACCTAATCAAGTAATTGTCCCATCATACATCATCCTCAGACAAATTTTGGTGAAATTTGCTGAATTCAGTCTTGAGTTATCGCGTAAACAGATACAATTTAATGATTTGACCTTGACCTTTGACCTTTGACCTTGGGCCGATTTCACCCAAAACCTAATCAATTAATTGCCCCATCATACTTTATACTTGGACCAAGTTTGGTAAAATTCCAGTCAATATTACTCAAGTTATCGCGTAAATGAATGCGGACGGACGTACGTACGGACGGACGGACGGACAACCCGAAAACATAATGCCTCCGGCTTGCCTCCGGCACCACTTCGTGGCGGAGGCATAAAAACAGAAGAAACCAGATTTTTCTGTGTTTGCAAAATTTGAAGCATTTCTTAAAGGGACTATGTAATGTCAATGCATATTGACTTCATACCCTCAGCATCACTTATATGACCAAATGAATATCTACATACATGCCTTGTATTATAATGATATTTCTACTATTTTTCTTCAGATTACTTGTATATAATCACAAAAACCCTTCCTAACCAAAATTCTACCAGTGACATCATCTGTCAATCAATGCTTATTCAGTAACAAAAGACGTTGGAATACACCGTATTCTAGACTGAACATAACTTGAATATTTCTGAGTTGCTTTAGTACCTTCCACTCCAAAACACTCCTGATGCTAAAAAACACATTCAAGTTATGCTTACAGGTAGTCTAGAGTAAGCCTAAGGTGCATTCCATGATCTTTTGTGTATCATATTAGTTCTTAAGCAATGTTTGACCGATGATATCACTTTCTTTCTTTTTGTTTTGTGAGGAATGTCTTTCTTCTGTTCAATAGTTTTGGTTGTTTTTTTTTTCCTGCTACATTACAGTCATCCATTTATCTCTTTCTTTTTTTTTGTTTCATTTCATTTCATTCCAGGATGTTGACCTATCAAGGAATATCCCAGGAAAAGTCAAGCTTTCCGGTCCAAACCTCCAAAGAGCGAAGAAAAAATGATGTAGGATTCATACATGTAGGCTCGTATAATGTATGTAGGCCTTCAGACTTCTTCCATATCTTTCAGAATCCAAGGACAGTGGACAAAAGAAGAAAGAGAAGAAAAAAATAATCCAAAAGAAAAGGACATATTTGAAGAATCAAGGCAACCTGACCACCACACCTCCACCTCTCTGGTGACATCACATACCAAAATCTTTGGAAGTAAAGACCCCAAAGAATTATGGTGTGAATTGTTGAGTAACCCGTCGTTTAATTTTGTTGACAGTATCCCAGGAA
Source organism: Diadema setosum (assembly GCF_964275005.1). Lineage (NCBI taxonomy): Eukaryota > Metazoa > Echinodermata > Echinoidea > Diadematoida > Diadematidae > Diadema > Diadema setosum. The sequence continues at coordinate 6,496,692 of NC_092685.1, forward strand.
ACATCCTTTATCAGAGATGCCAACTATTACTCTTTTGCAGTACATGTATTTTTATGCCAGATACTGCAGGTTTGATGGAAAAACATTTTGTCCCAAATTGTATTACTACACACATCTATTGCAGGAAAGGTAAAAATACTGCCTTTCCACCAAAAATACACATTTTCAGCCCTGAGAATACTGCAATGCTACTTAAAAGGTTGTCATCACTGCTATCTTGATTACTGTATACGCTGTATACTTTGCACGGCTTTTTATTTTTGCAAATTTTGCGAGTTGGATGGTATGTGCAAATTAAAGAATGCACAAAATTAGTAACTCTAATCTAGCTATGAAGGCAACATGCACATGTACACATCTCTGTTTATTGCTGTACTCCATGATCGCAAATTTAATCACTTGCAAAATTGTTGGAAAGTCCTGATTTGTGAGAAATTAGATTTGCTAAATATATGGCGTATACACCAAGTCAAATTTTGTGTTACGTGGGAGAGGTATGAGAGTTGGCACAATTTGTTGGCAGATGTCATTAAGTTCCATGCAGATGTATAGAGTCTCCTGATGAATTCAGCTGTCGGTTTCCATACCTTTTTTTCCCCCAATCAACTAAGAAGTATTCTGAGGTAACAACACAGAATAGATCTTGTCAGACACTAGATAAAGAAGTTAAATCTGTGATGAATGACACAAAACATATATTCATCTCCAGAATACCAGGGAAATCATGACCTGGAAACATGATGGATCCTCACAGAGAGTATGAGGGATTCTTGAAGGTTTTATTGTCACTCAGGATGAGACATACCATCATTGGATATCTGTGCAATTTGAATGGAAGGCAAGGATTGGAATCAAGGATTCAAGTCAGTACATATTGCATGTTTTGAAATAACAGATGTCTCCTGTTGTTGCATTGTTCAGTTTGAAAAGTTTGCCAAAAAGGTCTTCTCTGTGAAGATGTGTAAGTACAATGTATAACCAATGTTTTGAGTCTCTTGAAACCACGTACACAAAGATGTGACAGGTAAGATTGTCAAAATTTGCACACAATCTATGATGAAAATTCATATTCATTACCGCAGGTACAATTGTAGAGGAAAGCGCTGTATGAAAAGATGGTAGGTGCATAGTATACTATACAATTTACAGTGTACTAATTGGTGAGTAAACACTCAGAGTTTGCTCTGGATATGATGGGAGACTGTACAAAATATCACAGTACAAACTTTTTTGCCTCCATACGTTGGAAGCCCTCTCATGTTAGCCCTCCACAATGTCCAGTACGTTTGACCAGAAGGCACATTATGTATTACAGTAATGGAAATTCAAAATTGAACTTGATCAATGAAATAATAATGAATGAAAAGAATTTTTCTTCTGGTTTCCTGCTTTTGTTTCTTTGTTTCTCATTGCTGAAAGTATCTTCCAATATAAATGTTGGAGAAACTGTGTAATCCATCATACAAACAGTATAAAGTATGAATGAAGTGTGTGTGTGTGTGTGTGTGTGTGTGTGTGTTGAGTGGGGTGCATTTGTCATATGTAGTATCACATCCAAGCTCTCACAAGTTTGTGTGTAAGAGAGACTGTACGATGTTGTTTTTTGTTTTTGTTTTTGTTATTGTTTTTTGTTTTTTCAGATAACGGATACCTCTTGACAAAGACAAGCATTATTGATTCAACAGAGCCACACAATACACAAAGTACTTAAAGTAACAATGCATGTACACACTAAATATAGGGTCATAACAATTTCATTCTGTTTATGGACACAATTTATACACTGTACACTGTATACAAAATTCCTGTACAACACATGGCCGTTTACATAATCAGTGATCACTCCAAAGCACAGTAACAAAGTACAGTAATAGTGAAATATGAAATATACTGTAGGCAAATATACAGAAGTGTACTCCAAAGACGGGCCAATCAAAAGTACAGTGTATGTATTCAGATACCCTGGTTGTCTTCTTCACAGGAAGAAGGTCTTGGAGTTCAACTGATATTCTAATGCTGACATGAATTACTCTGACCTTTCTCCGACTAGTATTCTTGTCATTAGCATGCCAGAAACTACATTACCCAAGATATAAGTTGAATTTCAAATTAATGGCCTTGTTAGGCTTACACAGACTTGCCTTCTTTGTAAAATAATTACCTTGATGTTGTAGTCCAAATTGCTGATACCTCCCTCCCGTACTTACGGCAAAATGATGGTAACATGAACTATTCTCATGTACCTCTTTTGCTGAGACTTCAACACCAGGATTTATGTAGAATAGTATTTACCTTACCATACCCCAGCAGCAGGTCAAGGAAATGTGAACTTCTTGTAAAGATGAAAATTTATGAAATTCCTGTTATAATATTATGTATTGATCTACTACTAAGACATCACATCAAAATTGTTGAAGCTACCATGGCGGCCAAACTCATTACAGTGATGCAGCAGGTGCAGGAGGGACTCCACAGGCTAGACGAGGGTCAACTCCTGGGGCTGGCAGAGACGCTGAAGATCTCCCTCTCCGCTACGACCCGGAGCTCGTCCAGAAAATGTTTCTGCATTCGCTCAGCACCGGGTTTAGCAACGACAATATCCGCCTTGAGCTCAGATTCACCTTCAACAACCTTTTGGTATCAGATGAAGAAATTCTTAAGTGTCTGAAAGATGCAGATGGCAGGGAGACGGAAAGGAGAGGAAAGGAGAAAGCACCAAAGGCCAAGGTATCCAAAGTTGAGGAAGCGGACAACGAACTGGCCAAGCAGCTCAAGCAGATTCAGGCTGACCTTGCAGCCTTAAAGATGAAAACAGAGTCTGTACCAGCGTCTCAACCATCACCCATGAGAATGAGGGAACGGGGCCCGAACTGGGGCTGTGCTGCCTGTAGAGAACAAGGGAGAGGTCCAGACTGCACCCACTGTTTTAACTGTGGGAGTGAGGATCACTTCCTGAGAGGTTGCCAGCTGCGGTACCGCCAACGTCAGCAGGTCAACCTGGAGGGACGAAGGTCGGCCACTCTCACAACGTCCCTGAGGAAACCCACAGGAACAGTAGGAAGCCCCACCCACAATAATGCAAACCCATCACACTCACAAAACCTGTACTTCGTCAATGCAATGAAGTCCAAATCAAGAAAACAACTCACCAAGTTACTGGAAGATAGATGCCTTGTGAAATGCCGGATCAATCGGATTACAACCGACGTCTTATGGGATACGGGAGCTCAAGTGTCTATCATGTCCCAGAATTGGAAAAACAAATACCTGCCCAATGAAGATATCCACGAAATACAGGAGCTCATGTATGGCTGCAACCTACAACTGAAGACCACTAATGGGCACGAACTACCTTTCCTCGGCAGGGTCAAAGTTCAGTTCTCCGTCGAGGAGGGTGACAAAGCGCCAGTGATTGACGTCCCAATACTAGTGACTCCTGACCAAATAGGTGACCCCATCATCGGGTTCAATGTCATCAGCGAGTTAGTCAAGCAACCTCCGTACACCCTACCTTCTGCACCACATGACAGGCTGAGAGATGCCTTTCACACAAACACCCATGCTGTCAACTCCATCATCGGTCTCCTCCAAAATTCTGAAGACGATGAAGAAATTGGCGTGGTAAGGCACCCAAAGCAGGCAACTACCATCCGTGCCGAGTACGAACAATCGCACCTGTCCAGGCTGAGACGGAAGTTTACTTCCAGCCAGACACCAACAGCCTACCACGAGGGCTACATCCGAGTGCAGGGTTACTGAAGCTGAAAACAGGTGCGTGTAGTAAAGTCCCCATACAAGTGACCAACACCCCGAAACACAATTTTATTGCATGGTACTGTCTGGGGAATAAAGGCCCGTAAGTGTAGGCCTACTGTTTATGCCACTTTAACTTGGTGCTAGAGGAGGTGTTATTGCATGTGTATGTCTTTTAATATTTATGAGAACATGGTGAAAGTCAGTTCATTATGATGTAAAACATGATGTAAATTATTGTCATTTCAGTTACAATAATGATTATTTTAAAAAAGAGAACTTTCTCTCAACATCAATTCATCTTGAGGATCTTTGTTAAAGGTGGAGAAGGGACATTAATGATGAAGATGAAAGTTAAAATTGGTTAGCTATGGTACAACCATTGAGATTTAAAATGGAAGGGGGAGAAAGATTACGAATAAATAAATGTTACATGGATTAGTTTTTTTATAAAACAAAACGCAACACTGTCAGCTAAACATAGCAATGATGCCACACAGAGGGTTAAAGACAAAATTCATGACAGCATAAGACTCGAAGCGAATGCTGTAGGAGTAAACGAACGGAGCCTATAAAGTATCAAAGACAAATTGCAGGCTCTTAAGAAGGCTGTCAAGGAGAAAGTCGCTCACAGTGCACGCGTGCAGAGAAAAGAACGTGGAAAAACTGGCAGAGGGGAAATTCCTACACTCATTGATCCCAATGTGCTAGGTGGCTTGAATGAAGATGAAAAGGAAATACTTGAAGTTATACTTTCCGAACAAATAATAGGTAAGTTTTATTTGATTACGAAAATGATGTCCCGATCGACAGTGCTAAGTAAGACTAAAACTAGGCCTAACTTATACTATAGGTTACTCATACAAATGCCTTTACTAGATTTGGAACTGCCAGATTATGGATATTACACTTGGTATTTTGGGTTTAGAGTAGAAATTCTGAACTTCAGAAATAGGTATCATAACAATGGACATTTGATTGACTTTTTTTCACAAATCTTGTTGATATTTATGAATTTGCACTTATTATGAACCTGCACTTATTATGAACATTATAGTCATTGGCAAGTAATTTTCGTGGGCAAGACTACTGTAGGCCTATTAATTATTTTAGCCCAATGTGCTAAAATTGTTTGCTCTAAAGTAGCAGCATGGATTTATAAGCGGCCTACATGGCCTACAGGGTGGGGCGTTTCCTCCCCTGTGAGAATTTGTAAGGCTTGAATTTGATACGGTCCTCGGATGCGATACGTAGACATACGTAAGCTACAACACTTTAGAAGTTACACGCACGCAAGAAATTATTCACTGACACTGTCACTATTGGTGCCCCTGGCATTGACAGTGAGTTGTTCAAACATCACCACTACAGTTAGCTTCTGTGCGGCCTTCAAATGTTAGGCGAACAAGAGGGTGCTGTTAGTGAATTTAATAATAATAATAATAATAATAAGGTCTTATTTATCCAGGGTAGCCTCTTCAGTGTTGCCACTGCTCTACCAGAGGGCCCTGCTATTATTATTACCCTAGCGTTGCCAGGTACCCATTTATATACCTGGGTCGAGAGGGACATTGTGGGTGAAAACATCTTGTCCAAGGACGTAAGCACTGGGCAGGATTCGAACTCGAGGTCCTCCGTTCGGGAGTCGGGAGTCTTATCCACTATGCCACAGCGCCCCCCCCCCCCCCCAAAAAAAAAAAAAAAAAAAAATTTGACTAACATTATGCTTATGTGCGGCCAAAACATCGCTATCGGTACGGTTAGTGCGCTGTTAGCACTAACACCGTTTCTGTGATAAATAGACCACAGTTAGAGAATGAGCATTTGGAAAGACAGAAAAATGTAGATTACAGTCAGAATGAGAGAGAGGGAGAGAGAAGTTAGAAAGAAAGTGAGAGGGAAAAAAAAAAGGTATGGTGAGGAAGAGAGTGAGAAGGATTACAGTGCATAAATGGCTGACAATATTTAATATCAAGTGAGAGAGAGATGGGCAGGAGAGAGAATGTGGGAAAGCCTTTAAGGAGCCTGAGAACGTGCTGGGAGGAGGAACTTGCATTCTGTATGTAGAATTATACATTTGTATGTTTTCCTTCGGGAGAATAATAAAACAAGGGGCTTCATTTAACATCTAAGGGTCTCCTATAATAATGAAAAATGAAAGAACACATCCCAGGTAATAAAAAACTTGATGTCTGAAAAGACAGACAATACAGCCCTTCAGTATGTAACGTGTAGTAAGCCGTATCGCCCATGGAAGTGTAAAATAGCCACTGCGTGTGCGTGCCCACTTCAAGTGTCAGCACAAGCGGGAATAGGCGATAATCGGTCCAGGTAGTAGAGGTCAGTGGGGTGTATGAACACCATATGACTACTGGATATTTGGTGGGGAATCATCAGCTGTGTGTGTGTGTGTGTGTGTGTGTGTGTGTGTGTGCCTTCGCTTGGTGGTGTGAGTGGGCAATTGCAATCTTACTCTCAATAGAGGTAAATGCAATGCACAGTGTCTCTCTGTGTTTGTAGCATATTGTACGCTCTGTGTACAGGCCCTTCTAAATTTGGGCAGCAATCACAGTTGGTGCATCAATTCAAGTGACCCGTCCTGATGGGCAGCCATATCGGCAAAAAAGTCTCCCCTATATGCACTCTGATTGCGATTCCCTTTATTTGATAGTGTCAACTGTATGTGATGATGAATTGTGATGTGCTTGCTGTGAGTCTGACTGAAATGTCAGTAACCATAACCCAAAAAGATCCCAAACAATAACAGGAGAAATGCTTTTGCATTACAATACCTATCACGACTTATTAAGTTACAGAACTACAATGTACAAAATGCCAGACACCTTTACTTTCCAGGCCCCATACAACAGCCATCAGATTTCCATTTCACTTTTCCTCAGTCACAAATCCTACAATCTGCTTGGTGACACCTGCCTATGACAAGATGATATTTGCCGATCAGCAACGTAAGGGCACTTCCAAGAAGGTACATATATCCATGGACACAGATCACTATCTTCACACCCATAACCATGAGACTAGTCCCTGCCAGTGACTGTGGGTACTGTGGCTCTGACTGTAGATCACAAGTACATCCATTAAATCATATTTCAATCATCCAAATTCTCCAATGTGGGAAAGTTTTCTCTTCTCCACCTTCATCACATACATAGTGTCTTAGTAGCCAAGCTTTTCATTCAATTGTGTTCGCCCATCTCCCTTCTGATCTGTAGCACATGTACAAGAAAAAGAGAGAAAAGAGAGAACAGAATGATTACATTGTGTTTCATGTAGGGTCAAGTCTTCATTTTTACACTGATTGTTGCTATTTCCTTTAAAAAAAAAAGAAAAGAAGAAATATGCAATATGAAGAATGGCAGAGAACAAACCACCACCTTCTCTGATCTGCAGATATGTTTGTTCTATTCCCTCTCGTATCAGAAAACAATACTTCACAATAACTTTCACATTTTTCGTGTGAGTTCAAAGAAGCTCCCATCATTTGGCTTGTTTCAGAAACAGCATAATTTGTAAAGATTTAGTACACCTATGCATTACTTCTTTCAACAACTTGGACACCATTATACATACAACTTTAACTAAGTGAGGCAAGTTTTTAAATTCTTTATATTGAGCCACCAAATTGTTTACTGTAAAAGTGGAAATTTTCGCGGTGCTGAAATTTTCCAGCATTCTGAGCTAACAGAAACTAGTGCAAAAATAAAAGAACACAAATATTTTTGCTTCAAATGTGGTCCAGTAGTTGATATCTTGATACCGCGGAATTAAAAACATGCGAAACTCTTCTTTTCCCGCCGAGCACGAAAAATTAGTCGCGCGAAAATACCCACTTTTACAGTACCACTGTTTGTAAATACCTTATAGATACAATGCAAATGCATGTTGACTCATTTTGATTTATAATACTTATGTGGCAAAATAGAATATCTACATATGGGCCACATAATCATAATGATTTACTTTTCTATTATTTTCTTCAAATTAACTGGATGTGGCCACAATAAAAAAGAAAAACTTACAGAACAAGATTCTGCCACATGCATCATTTGTCAATCACTGCTAAGTACTAATATGATTAACACAAGACACTGGAATGCAGCTTCCCCTAGACTGAACATACTTTGTATGTTTCCGCATTCCTATATACAAAATGGTCACGAGTGCGAAGGTACAAAATTTCGAAATCTTGTTCCATTGCACGATTAAAGACCATACACTATTTGTTTTATACAACACCTCGAACGTCAACAGATTCAGTCCACACAGATTCTTGAATTTAGCACAAAAATGGCAACCATTTTCTGTGAAAGATGAATGAGTAGCCGCACAGTCGCAGTCACCGTGTACGTACATGTACGTATGCAAAATGAAGTTGTTCACAAAAATGAGTGACAAAAGTAAGCGCTTGTAATTGTTGAGTGCGCGTGCCAAATGTTGGTTTATTGTGACATCGGAGCCATGCGATGGAACAAAAACTTCGAGTCAATCTTTAGTTTAACACGGGAGTCAATGGAAATGGGTGATGTCAGCCATGCGCTATCCATTTTGACATTCTAAATAGGTGTTGTATAAAAATGATTGATAAATGACACTGTATGTCATCATGGATGAAACATGCACATACCTGTGGGAGGCTGCCAGCCAGAGAACTCCTCACTCTCCTCCTGCCCCTCCATCTCCTCCACGTCAGCATCTCGCATGGAAGAAACCGCCTCGTCAGCATCTCTGCCGTAAAACTGCATGAAGTCCGCCTTGCTGGGTCCCCGGGCGGGGCCCTTAACCACTCCTGTGAGACGCATACCATGCATGTTTAATACACCACTAGCAGGAGCATCAAGAAAGTGCTTTACAAACTTCATATCACTTACATTCTGACAGTCAGTAGTGAAATACTATGATGTCAGGTGCACAGTTAAACACTTGTTTCAATAAGGTCCCTGATCAAAATTGAGACGACACAAGAAATTAATTTCATCTTTTACTGAATGAGAAATCATTTACAAACATTCACATAACAAGTCATCAAAACTGTGGCAAATTTATAGAATATTGATGAGAATGGTTTGCTATATAAGACAATGTTGTAAAGAAATGTTGCACAGACTAGTGGTTTAAAGACGATCAACTAGTGAAAAAATTTATCAACAAGTATTGCATGATAGACCTGTAAACCTCAACATTTGTCTACTATTACAGGAATCAGACTCTGTCTTGCTTCACATATTGAACCTCATTCAAACTAAAATGAAGAACAATGTGACTTGATACCATGCAGAGATATGTATTGTTCGTGTGTGCATGTTCCTCCTGGGAGAAAAGAAAATATTTAGATATCAATTCATTGCCTACAGAGCACATATAAGGCTAACTGATAAAACAGATACTGCTTGTACAAAACTAGCATGTAAGTTGTTTGCTTTTAACTTTTTGAAAATCAAGAAATTGATCTTACTCATATGATTATTTTTATAATTAAAAGTAATAAAATGTTAACAGCAAAAAGAGCATCATTATAATAGCATCTGGATGAAAATGAAATAAAGCTGAAAATAAACAAATAAGCATCATCATATCACATCCATTTCATGGAGAAATGTACATGTTTTCTTCTGTTTTGGTGGTGTGTTATTTCTTCAGTGCATACTATAGAATATTTCATCTTCCACAAAGTTTTGTGGTATTGGGGAAGAAAATAACAAATTCACCGTCTGCCACAAACAATATTACTAAGAATGTAAGACCCCATACCTTGGCTGAAGGCTGGGGGCATGGTAGGGCCGTATGTCCTCTTAGTCGAGCCGGTCTGAGGTTGGGCTGCATGACGATCATCCTCCTCCAGCCCTGCCCCTTCTGAAGGCTCCACCTCCTTGGAAGGCCAACCAGGAGGAAGCTGAGGACCCCTCATCGGTCTTGAGGATGACGATGATGAAGATGATGATGATGCCTCCTCAGCTTTGTGTAAAACCTGTGCAATATTGTGAATGCATCATACAATTTTTTTTTTTCCATTACTTGGTCATACACTGTACCTCCTAGTTCTCATCATGCATGTCATCTGCTGGTTTTCCTTGCCCAACTGGCTTTACGACTTTATGGCTGAGTTTTGGGGGAATAGGAAAATATACCCCTGTAACAGCTTGGCAACTTTCAGCTAAGTACGTGATGACATAAGAATTAGACAATGGTATACACAGCGTAATAATGGTTAATGTCAATGTGGTATAGGTGTGATGACAAGTTCAACAGTCAACAGTCAGCAGGAGCAAGAAGCGATGTATTCATAACAGACTTTTGAATGAAATCTTTTGACTGGCATATAAGTTACCAATTTTCCTTGCTTGTAGCTAATTAAATTTTAATCCGAGTCTGTCTGGATTTATTCAGCATCTGATATGAAACATGTATTTTTTTTTCATTTATCTATTTTTTTTTCTTCAATTAATCCTATCATTAATTTTCCAACATAAAATATCTAAAATAATCACTTGCATTTGTTAATTGACAATACTATACCTGCATATATAAAAAAAAAAAAAAGTAGATTTGAAATGCCTCAGGTTTAACTTAAAGTCCTATTCAAGTACAGCTTCCTAAATAAAACTGAAATAAACATAATTTTCCTCATAACTTTCCGTAGCTTCCTTGATACACTTGCTTAGTGTAAATGAGATAAGTTCTTGTTACCTGCTTCTCTTCACTGCCATGAACATTTCCCACTGCCTGAGTCTTGACAGCTTCTGTAATACAAACACAAAGAAAACAATAACCACATCTCCTTTCAGGTTGCCACATGTCACATGAGGTTTGAACAAAACATGGGCTATATGAGATGGTATCATACTGTGAGTAGATCTATGTGAATAGTTCACCCCATCCTTTTTGAGGCTTGTACACAGACACAGCTGAACTTTGTGGAGAAAATCAAAATGAAACATTCTTTGACACTGAGAATGGCAGTCACAAGATTCATCCATCTAACTTCACATTGGCTCTGATTCTTAGTAGGTCCATGGCATAATGACGTAGAGCTTCAAACATTGTAAACTTATTAATGGGATCAGCCTCAAAAGGTCAATGGCCTACTGCTGATTTCTACCACAATTACTCAAATTTTTATGTTAATCTGCATGTTTTAACTAAATTTGTGAAAATAAACTTGAAACTTGAAAACTCAGCCTAGTCTTGTTTGAGGTTCATGTGAAAACATAATTGAACATCATAAAGAAAATCAAAATGATGTGAATAGGAAAATGTGATGCTTTTGATCCAGTCTCTTTATCCCCCCCCCCCCACCAAAAAAGAAAAAAAAAAGAAAAAAAAAGAAAGAAAGTAGGAAAGTGACGAACTAAGAATAAGATCAACAAGGAAAAGTAGAAATTACGCGGTGCGTAAAATATGTCCCCGCCGGAAGTAGCATTTAGTAGCAAAATGTACAATATCGGTAAAAAATCAAGGTCAAAGGTCAAAGAAGTCAAAGGTCAAAATTCTGTGTAGAAGTTTTGAAGCCCTTACCTAGTGCCATCACAAAAAGCAAACGGAATCAAAATCGGGTTAAAAATGGCGAAGGAGTAGCATTTTGTAGCTAATGTACAATATAGGTCAAAAATCAAGGTCAAAGGTCAAAGAAGTCAAAGGTCAAAATTCTGTGTAGAAGTTTTGAAGCCCTCACCTAGTGCCATCACATAAAGAAAACGGAATCAAAATCGGGTTAGAAACGGCAAAGGAGTAGCATTTTGTAGCCAATGTACAATACAGGTCAAAAATCAAGGTCAAAGAAGTCAAGGGTCAACATTCTGTGTAGAAGTTTTGAAGCCCTCACCTAGTGCCATCACATAAAGCAAACGGAATCGCAATCGGGTTAGAAATGGCAAAGGAATAGCATTTTGTAGCAAAATGTACAATATAGGTAAAAAAATCAAGGTCAAAGGTCAAAGAAGTCAAAGGTCAAAATTCTGTGTAGAAGTTTTAAAGCCCTCACCTAGTGTCATCACATAAAGCAAACGGAATCGAAATCGGGCTAGAAATGGCGAAAGAGTAGCATTTTGTAGCCAATGTACAATATAGGTCAAAAATCAAGGTCAAAGGTCAAAGAAGTCAAAGGTCAAAGAAGTCAAAGGTCAAAATTCTGTGTAGAAGTTTTGAAGCCCTCACCTAGTGCCATCACATAAAGCAAACGGAATCGAAATCGGGTTAGAAATGGCGAAGGAGTAGCATTTTGAAGCAAATTGTACAATATAGGTCAAAGGTCAAAGGTCACAACTGAAATTCTGTGTAGAAGTTTCAAAGCTCCCATGTAGTGCTATCATATAAAGCAAACAGAATCAAAATTGGCTCATAAATGACAGAGAAGTAGCAAATTGAACATTTTGATCACACACGGACGCACAGACGGACAGACGGACAGACGGACAGACAGACAGACGGACGGACGGACACACGGACACACACACACGTACGGAGCCCGTTTCATAGTCCCCTGCTCGAACTCGTTCGGCGGGGACAACTATTGATTGCCCAGAGATCATTACCACTGTGGACACTGTGATCAGCTTCTCTCTGTGTCTTCAGTTCTTTGACTGATTCTTCATCTTCCTCCTCATCCTCTTCTTCTTCCTCCTGAAAGTTTGAAGCCCTTTCCTCTTCACTCTTGATGGGAGCAATTTGGATCTGAACCAAAGGAAACAATACTGGACTTGACAAATACATACTATAAATCTGGTAGTTTCACCTGCAATAACCAGAAATTTACAGAAAAAACAATCATTTCACACTTTGAAATGAGTATAGGAAACAACCTTAACATTATGGTCAGGTAGTTGTGGGCTAAAGAAAAGAAAACAACAGCAACAGCAACAACAACAACAACAACAAATCATGTGTAAAGATATGGCTCATGGTAATATCTAAAAGAGTTAAAGGACACTCAGTATTTGAGAACAACGGAAAATTAAAGCAGAAAAATAATCAGCGTTGTCTTTGACGGATCCAGAAGTCAATGTTATGATGACAGCGAGACACTCAAGGACTACATCACATTGCATGTGTGATACATCCATGCATTTTCTCCACTGCATTAGAGTACAGCCCTCTATCACCACTAGGGGGTTGACGTTGTTGCCTTTTCCCCCTAAAGATGCATGTGAAAGAGACCACTTCAATGGGTTTTGAGCAGGGCTTTTGACATATGTGACACAGGACCTTCATATTACAACATGTACATCTGATCGAAGGGAAAGAGTGTTTTGCTTCTTAACAGGAGGCATGGCATGAGAACACACAATACTGGTTCAGCTGGTATCATGGGGCTTTGAATCCAAAACCTCTCGATTGCAGTGCAGCCATGTTACTGACTGTGTTAGCTGACTTAAGCACTGACCTTTGGCTTGAACTTGTCCTTGAAACTTGTCCTTGACTTCATGGAGCCAACCATTGCAGTTAATTTACCTCTGGGCAATATTTTGGTTCTGCGGACAGAAACAGAGAAAGAAGAAAGTATGAAGTGTATCTTTTTTTTTATTTACAATGTAGGCAGATTCAGGCAAAACTAGATATATCGCTACGGCGACTGATATGCCTCCGCCATAATGCATGGTTCTCCTAATAGGTCTATAGTACAATGTCTTGAAAATGTGTGATGACAGTTTCACACAATTGGCAAAATATTAAAATGACAGGTTTGCCACAAATGTGCTGAATGTTCACTTTCCTAGAACTAGGTTCAATTGGATGAATGATTAAAAATGTCAGAGTGCAGGTATTTGGGGAACTGATGATTTTCACTTGACTTTTGACCCTTTTATAAGTTTATGCATTGAGTAATTTTCAAGGTATTGAGAAAAAGTATAATTTCAGTATCAAATGGGAAAATAGCATTATCTAAACCTGGCCTTTGACCTTTGACCTCACAGTTCCAAAGAGAATCACTGTTAGGTTGAACATGCATAAATATGTAAGTTTCATGATGATACCTTGAGTTACTTTTGAGAATATGGAGGAAAAAGTGCAATTCAACACTTTCACTTGACCTTTGACCTTTTGACCTTTGGGCACGAAACTTCCCACAGAATATATATCAGGTAATACATGCATACATCAAGTTTAAAAAAAAAAAAACCTTCAGGCATTGCATAACCATAAAGGAAAGTAGTGACATTTTGAGGAGTTGACCTTGACCTTTGACCCCCTGACCTTTGAACCATGACCCCCAACTTCCCTAGATAATCACTGCCCATTGGAACAAGCATATATACTAAGTTCCATGAAGATACCTTGAACCATTTGCGAGATATGGAGAAAAACATGAATTTTCAACCTTTTTTTTCACAAAATATCCTGTGACCTTTGACCTTCGACCCCGTGACCCTAAAATCCAAACAAAGTATTATCCCCCAAGGATATACCCTCATACCAAGTTTGATGTAAAACCACCACACGGTTCTTGAGATATTGACAAAAACAAAATGGGACGGATGTACGTACGGACGGACGGACGACCCGAAAACATAATGCCTCCGGCCACTTCGTTGGCGGAGGCATAAAAAAATTTGGTCACGAGGCATAAAAAAAGTGGTCACGAAGCAAGGCCAGCGTCGCACACACAAACAGACCCTGTTAAATTTACTTTTTCACATATAAAGACGGAACAAGCGAGGGCACCATCACCAAAAACAATAGGCGTCTTCGTTTTACCATAACACACCTTCATGTCAAATTTGAAGATGATCTAAGAAGAACTGCAGCCAGCAGAGTGCTCACAAGAAAATCTCTGCGGCGGACGCGGCGCAACGAGGCCAAATCCATAGTATCCTCCGAACTCTGTTCGGGGGATACAATGAGTGGATGACCTATATGTCAACACTCAGCATACTTTCACACCCCATGATAGCATACTATGCAAATGATATGCAAATGAGTCCATTATGCCCATTGCATATGGATATGAAAGATTGAAAATACTAAAAAATGTGAAATACATACACTTTGTATGACTACGTTCCTCTTTAACTGGAACATTTTCTCTGTGTGTACAGCTAAAATTGTCATCTACAGAAACATTCAAATCCAAACTTCAAAGCGTTACCTATTCCTCTCACACTGAGGACTATAATTGCAGTCTATAATGTTCGGAACAATTGTATTCTCTATCTGGTATGTGTTTGTTGTTGCTTGCCATTTTCTTCTCTGTTGTCATGCTTGAACATGTGTTATATCTATCTTTTCATTTATGAAGCGCCATGAGCACTAAAAAGCGGACCTGTGCGCTATACAAGTAGCCACTATTATCATTATTATTATCATTGCTACTTCTACTACTATTACTATACTACTACTACTAATAATAATAATAATAACAATAATACTAATACTAATACTAATTGAACTCTGCAATACATCTTGTAAAACTATGTCTGCTGATTCTTTAACTCCTTTACATGTATCAGTGTTTTTTGTGAGTGAATATATGCTACTGTCATACATTGTATAGTACATGTGTGAATAATGTGCACAGCTATTAATATTTACCAGGTACCATATTTTTTCCTTTCATTGATTTCACATTTTTCACAGAGGAAGACATTCAAAACTACAGAAGCACTCTGAGAGCGCAGACCTCCGCCAGGCATGCAGCTCATTTCCACCACTGATCTTGTTCTTCCATAGAAGTGATTTCCACCCATACATACTTATAGCATTGTGTGCTGAAAGTCGCCCAATTTCCCAATATAGAAGCCTTTGTTACGTCATAAACCCTCAGCTGCACGGCGCGCCTCGCCCTAGCAGAAACTAGAGCACGCACTAGTGCGCGCATGCAAACCTCAAATACGCGCAGCCTAAACTCCCAAGTTCATTGACCCTACCTGCCAAAATATCAAAAATCCTTCATAAATTCCTCCAAAATTCTCAGATCACTACCAAAATTTGATCATCTGTTACTTGTATCAATCTAAATCTTTCCTGCAAGTTTCATCCAAATTCGTTACCTACTTTTTGAGTTATTTTGCACACAGACAAACTAACAAACAAACAAACAAACAAACAAACAAACAAACCAACGGTAACGAAAACATAACCTTCCCCCTGGGCGGAGGTAATAACACAGTAACAGCAGATTTGTGACAGAAAAAATCTACTTTATCTGCAGATTATCCTATCATTGTTTTGATAGCAGAAATTCTAAAGAATTTGATAGGGTTGGGGTTTTAGGTGGTATGGAATTGTTAAATGGTATTGCTAAATTCAAGTATCAGAATGGCTAATCACTTTCGACATCCAGCTGAATCCCTGCTTGGCAAACTGCTTGGCACACTCTCTTATTGCCACAAACTAGCATTAGACTAACATGAAAACATATGAGTGGGACTGTAAGGACAGCAGCAATTCTGCTTAACCCACCACCTAGGCTTCAGTTTCTGTACCCGTTCATATGGGTGAACCGACATTTAAGAATTTTTAGCTGGCAGAAATGTATCAATACATTGCTTTGAAAGTGATTGCTATACAGAATCAGAGCGTATGTGAGTTTTGTCCTGGCAGCTCATATTACAGGATATAACAGCTAGTAGTTGTTGAATTCATGTTCATGGAATACAGCAGTGAACACAGAAATGTACACATGCATGTTACATTATCAGGAGTTGATATTTTCACATGTTGTTAGATTTGCGAATAGTACCCAGATCGGAGAATTCCCACAAATAACCCCAGGAAAACAGGTACGGTATGAAGTCTCATTAATAAAGATTGTCTCTGATGCATTTGAGGTGACAAAAAATGATGTCAAGTATCAAAACTAAATGCAATCGTAAAATTTGCTTTGTGTTTGCTCTGTGTTGTGGGCTGCTCAGGTGCAGCCCTGTTGCAATTTATACAGCGACTGGGCTGTGTATAGTTAGTGTACAGTGTATTTACATAATATGTATGCACAGGCCTGTCACATCATTATCACAGCAAGTCATGACTGTGTATAGTTAGTGTACAGTGTATTTACATAATATGCACAGCCCTGTACAGTGTATTTACATAATATGTGTATGCAAAGGCCTGTCACATCATGATCACAGCAAGTCATGACTGGTACTCTTAGTGGTCTCAGTCTGGTGGCCCCTGGCTGGGCCCCCTGCCTTGGGCCAGCACTTAGGCTCCTGGCCTCTGCCCGGCCTTGGGCCCGTGAGCCCGTGGGCCCCTGGGCCCCTGGGCCTGGGCCCACTTGGGCTATGGGGGCCCCTGGGCCTGGGCCCACTTGGGCTCTGGGCCCCTGGTTCCGGGCTAAGGCCCGTGGCCTTGGGTCCGGCCTTAGGCCCCGCCTTTGGCCCGGCTGTACTTTGTACATGGTCTATGTGAAATCAGGCTTGTCTGTAACTGTATAATTACAAATAATTACAAATAATCACAAATGATCAACATGTCCATACTACATATAGGACTATATGAATATATGAATATATGATTATATGAATATATGAATATATACAATGTATGTGAATATATATTATTATATATGAATATATAAATGTGATCAGGCATTCTGTTACAGTGTCAGATCTGCTGTCATTCATATATATGCATGTATAAATGGCATACATTCATGTGTACAGTATGCTACTTGATTGAACCAGCCAATGGAGAAAGATCACACCATTGAACAATACTTGAAAGACATGTACAGTTCAATGACTCATTGCTTGTTATTATGAACTCTGTAGAGGTATGCAGCCCTCTTCAGACGGAAAACATACAGTTGGCTATCAAACAGAGCTTGCAAAACCATCAACAATTTATTGAGTTGGATTTGTGTGTGTGTGTGTGTGTGTGTGTGTGTGTTAGAGCTATTTGGCTTGTTTCCTTTGCATGCATCATCACAAATTCCCGAAGTCTGAATAAAGTGAAACCAAGACCTTCATATAGATGTGCTGCATTGTAAGGTGCTGGATCAGAGCACTACCATAAGATTGACACCATGGCGGGAATTGTGCTATCAGTGTACTATCCTTCCTGTGCATTTATGTTAAAGTGTACCAATACCCTGAAAATCACATTTTAAACTAGAAATGTCACTATGGCGACTGATACCTCCACCATAATGCATGATTCTCCCAATAGGTGTATAGTACAATGTCTTCACAATGTGTGATGACAGTTTCACATAACTGGCAAAATACTGATATGGCAGGTTTGTCAGAAATGTATTGAATGTTCACTTTCCTCAAACTGGGTTTGCTATAATTGTCTAAGAGTGCAGGTACACATATTTGGGGGATTGAGGATTTTTACTTGACTTCTGACCGACCCTGTTATAAGTTTATGCATTGAGTACTTTTCAAGGTATGAAGAAAGAGTGTAATTACAGTACAAAATAGATTTTTTTTTCATTTAAACCCGACCTTTGATCCATAACCTTTGACCTCTGACCTTCTGGCTGGAAATTTCCCGGAGAATCTCCATTAGGTAATACAACATGTAAGTTTTAAAACTAATAATGCAAGCATTGAATATACACTAGTATATGAGGGAAACAGTAAAATTTTGAGGAGTTCACCTTGACCTTTGACCCCTGACTACATACTGACCCATGACCCCTAAATTCCCTAGATAATCCCTGCCAGTCAGTACATGCATATGTATACAAGTTCTATGAAGATACATTAAACCATTTGCGAGAAAAGTGAAATTGCAACATTTTCACCTAACCTTTGACCTTTTGACCTTTGACCTTATGACATGAAACTCAGTAACGCAGTAGTACATGTCTACACTAAGTTTCAATAAAATACCTTCGGGCATTGCATAGATATGGGGGAAATAGCAACATTTTTAGCATTTGACCTTGACCTTTTGACCTTTGACCTCTTGCCAATGTCACTAAAATCTCCTCAACTAATTGCCCCATCATACATCATCCTTGGACCAAGTTTGGTGAAAGCTACTTCATCACAGTTTTGAGTTATCACGTAAACAGATAAATTTTAGGATTTGACCTTGATCTTTGACCTTTGACCTCTGTCCGATTTCACTAAAAAAAAATAACATGTAATTGTCCCATCATACATCATCCTCAGACAAAGTTTGGTGAAATTTGCTCCATCCAGTCTTGAGTTATTGCGTAAACAGATACAATTTCATGATTTGACCTTGACCTTTGACCTTTGTCCTTTGGCCGATTTCACCCAAAATCTAATCAAGTAATTGCCCCATCATACTTTATACTTGGACCAAGTTTGGTAAAATTCCAGTCAATATTTGCGCGTAAACGAATGCGGACGGACGGACGGACGTACGGACGTGCGGACGGACGGACGGACGGACGGACGGACAACCCGAAAACATAATGCCTCCGGCACCACTTCGTGGCGGAGGCATAAAAAAATAGTGCAAGATGGTGCCAGTGTATCCATCACTCCAACAGGTTGCAAAAGGAGTAAATTTGAGGAGCAGGAGGGTATCTCATGTCCAGGATATCACACAAAACATTATCTTCCATCATCAATACACTGAAAATTAATGAAATGAAAGCTGGAAGGAGGTGCTGCAGTGGGCATTTGTATCTCTCCTTTCCTGTGATATATTAGAAGCAGCAGTGACCCATTCCTCCATTGCACTGGCATGAATATTTATAATAAACATCAATGCCAAACAAGACAAATCCTTAAAATTGAAGTAATGTTATGTTTACATACTGTTTGTTTTTTCTGGTTTCTTGTTTACAATCATTTTCCTGTAAGTAAAGAATTAGTGGACACTTGCCATTATGTGCCGAGGCATGTCTCATGAAGCGAAAAATAAAGTGAAAGTTTGAAAATAGAAAAAGAGATCTTCAATCACTGCAATTCTGTCTTATCTTATATATGTTTCTGGACTTGAATCATAAATTGGGACTGAGATGTATGTGTACTACTCTTACTCATACATCAGTTGACAGGTCCTGTATGCTCATGTAGGAGTAAGAAAGACTCACTTGGGTGCCTCTGGCATGGAGGCAGGCCTAGCTAGCTGGACCAGCTTCTGGAGCCGGAACTGTTCTTTCCTCAGATCCACGACCTTCAGCTTCAGCTTGGCTCGCTGGGCCCTGTCGTGGGAGCTCCCTCCTGCCTTCAGGCTGGCGATGAAGTCATCCAGGCTGTCGGAGCTTCCAGAAGCTGGTTTTGCTAAAGGTGGGGCGGGAGGCGGTCGGGATGAAAATCAAAACTTTGACAACTTGATATACATCATCGATTATTATTATCATTATTATTATTATTTATTTGGCAATTCAACATAAAATACAAACTGACATAGAATACAAACAGAAAATCATATTACATAATATAAAGATTGTGGTGATTCTGGGTGCATACAGATAAGGGTGTTAATGTCATGGGGTTAGTGACACCTTTCTGTGCCCTTATCTTTCTCGACCAACAATATCATTTATGCGCACGAGGTAGGTGGGAGTTCTTTGATGTCCCTGCACAATTTAATCTTCAGTCTGAATAAACTAATATGCATACTACATATCAAGGTGTGGGTTTGCAGCTAATGATACAATCATAGCCTTGCACATTCAAAATGAGCCATCATGGCACATTCACATTGTTCAGAACATGACAGTCCTGTACTGCAGGTATGTCATAGGGACTTTCTTTTTTTTCTGAGCAAAAGATTGGCTAATTCATGCAAAAATCAATGCAAACATGATTATCGATGAACTTACCTTTCTTGGCTTCTTCAAGTTGCATCTCAGCCCTCTCAAGCTCCTTGTCAACTTCGCTAAGTTTGGCAGTCTGCAAACAAGAGTACCAGGACACATTAAAAATCAAAATTAGCGCAAGAAGAATCAGGTAATCACATCGACATGGCTAAATGGTAACAAACTAGCAATAACAGATGTGAGCCAGTTAGTTAAATGTGAAGAAAACATTGATTATGGAGAAAAAATACAAGAGGACTTTATTAATGCACTATAAATTGTGACAACTGAAGTATGATACATTAAATTTTTGTATTATCACACAAGAATAAAAACTGATTTGATCAAGATCTATGTCACTTCAAATGGTATACATATTTGTGCAAGAGACCTATGGCATAATTTAGAAATTGTATGTACACTCTACTCACAAAGGTGTCCAACACCTAGCCCAACGCATGCCCAAGGCATACTTGCCATTGTGCCTCCACGCACATATTACTGTACACACATGAATGCATCTATTAAAAGAATGTATCAGAAAGTAGGTCAATTCATATTTCGTCCACTCATTAAGACTGACCAGTGAGTCAAATGTTTCCGCCTTCTCTTCAATCACACCGGCTTTCTTCATCCTCTGTTTCCGCTTCTTCTCAACGATACCTGTCCGATCCAGGTATGTGTCGTCATCACTGTCATAGTAATCATCCTGGGCCCAATCCTTGGCCTTCCTCTTCTTGCTCTCTTCGCAGAAAAAGAAATAAATAAAGGTGCATCAATGTCACAAAGACTTCAGAGAAACATGCTAATATTTTGGATTAATAAGAGCAAACATTTCTGACACTACATCTACTCTCATTTGCAAATACATGACCATATAAAACATTTTTTCCTAATTTCTTCCTGAACATGAATTCTAAAAACAAAAACAAAAACAAAAACATAACAATATTTTTAGCAGAACAATCCTGAAGAATAATCATGACTTACTAAATCAGGTAATACTCACTCATCAATAATGATGGCATACAAGTGTATCACACTAACCAGGGTTAACTATTTCAAAGAGTATATCATACAGAGGGAGAATATAGAAATTCTGCAAATTCCATGTTGTTTCTTGTGGTGTTTGTTACAGTCTTTTTACGACATCATTCTTACTGCAGGAACAAGTCGCCAATGAGTAAAATGGCAAAACTGCAAACCACTACACAGTGTAATGCCATTGGTCAACCTGGGTGATTGAAGTTGCCATTGCTTATTAAGTGATGACATGAATAATGAGTTGTGGTCCAAGATGCTGATTTCCTTTGCTCTATGTCGCATCATTTGACCATGTATCCTATGAATACTTAGAACCACAGCAATATTCAGAAACTGGTTAGAAAAAAAAAATAGTCGAGAATTAGAAGCATCTTTGCATCTGTAAACACTATCTGGTTATCTTGTTAATACTGCGAGCTGCTGCACGTATCCATGGGAACAGTGACGTACCATGCGTAGCCTGTCGGAGGACACCATGGGCATCAAGGATGCGACAGGCTTCCAGGGCGCAGGCCACCACTGCCTCCTTCTTCTTGCCTGACACAGCAGCCTCTGCATAGATAGGATTACCCATGGCATCGTCCAATGGTAATCTGGCGAAGAACAGGCAGAAGGCACAAGTTTCAATTTGAGCATTTATAGTACGGTGCTATTGCAACTATTGTACAAAGAACATGCAGCATTGTTCAAACACTCCCCCAAATCCACTGCAGGACCATTTTCTGAAGTTTTGACCTCAGTGGCTCAACAAATACACATTACCTTCATTTGAATATATATCTGAGGGAAAGTGACTCTGTTTTCACAACATTCAACAAACTGTGTGAACAACACTGCAGTCCATCAGAAAATTATGTCATGACACATTGAAGATAATATTGCATTTACTTCTCTCAGACATAGATTCTAATATAAGTAGAAAAGCACCCGAGGGGGCAAATTCTCTTCTATTTCAAGTCCACAAAATACTTTAATTGCAAAACAATTATGATAGCCAACATTAAACTTCACATGACCTATTTGGGACAAATCCTTTTGCTTTCATCTCTCATCTTCTAAAGAAGACTTCTTGTCAATCTAGGAAGAAAGCAATTTGATTTCCATTTATGTTGGACACATGATAACAATATCATAATCATTTGGATATTTCTCGTAAGGTGCCAATATTCTTATTTGACACCTGATATTACATTTTCTCAATGAGAATTAAGCTGTCAATTCATCATAATAATTGTGACTGTTTGCTCCATGTTGTCCACACAGTACTTCCATACTTACTGCACTCTGCAGACATATTGATGGCTGTAGCCCGATTGTTTCTCATCAACTTCATATTCCAGCTCAATATCTGAAGGATAACAGAAAACACAGCAATATCAAACATCATTACTCTAACAGAGATACACCAATTTCCTGTCAAGGGTTTGGCAGTGGCTGTGTCACTGTTTCTGTGATCATACAAGTTACGACAGTTGTGCTAAATTCATCACATTTAATATAGCTAAACAGAGGAAGATTTATCTCCAAAAGTAAGAGGAAAGTGGGCATTTTTTTTTTTTCACTCAGTGGTTTATTTTGCTTGGTGGTTTTTTTTTTTTTCGTAACATTAAACATGGACCTAAAGACAATGTAAAAAAATTGAACTACATATCTATTTTCTAAATGCAAAATATACTTAACTGTGATACACCTTAGAAGAAATCCACAGAGGGCACATAGTTATACTGGAAGAAATTGAAATACATCTTTAAGAGGAAATTTGGTAAGAGAGAAGATACATCCTGTTTTCTTCTCTTTTAGACACCAACCTTCTCTCTCAAAGAAGCCTCTGAGTGTCTTCTTAGGATCCTTCACATAGGATGCCTCACGCTCTTCTTGTGTTTCCATGGAAAAGGGATTCTCCGCATCAGGTTCTTCGTCATCATCCTCTGGCTCATCCCATCCTGTTTAAGAAAATAGACAAAAAACTATATTTCATTATTTCTTCAGTCAACTAAATTTCTGCATGACTGATTAACAGGCGGCAAGAGTAATAGACCAAGTTACAAATCTCTGTCTTAGCTACTGAAATTGACGGCCATGAGAGAATCTTTCTGTCAAACTCTGTCGTGCTAACTTCCAGTTTGTGAAAGGATAAATATTTTCTGACACGTGACACTGAGACAAAGCTATAAACAAAATTAATGAATTAAAATTGACTGCTGTATTGATTCTGAAAACTTGATATCAGCATTAAAAGTACTGTTTACCAATAAGAGCAGTGATTCTAAAAATGTTCGAGTTATCACATTTGGTGCATATGTGTAGGTCAGTTGTATCACAAAACATCCTAACATATAAAAATTTCACAATAAAGCCTAAAATATTTATAAGGAAATCTCTATTTTTCTCAATGAACCATAACTGTACACAGTTTATTCTAGAAACAATTTTATCATAACTCTTATTCACATTTTGTATATCTAACAATACTTAATATTGATTACACGGATTAACATTTCTACATTGGTTGTTTCTATCTCTAACTCATGCTTCAGAGTGATTTTGAAGCACTAAAGCTGGGTTTTTGTTTCACCTGCAAATGGCAAATAATGCCTTTAAGGGGAGGGGAAAGAACCTACCCATGCCCCAGTCGATACCACCGGACTTTTCTTCCTGCAATTTCTTCTTCTCCTTCTCTTCCTCCTCTTGCTTCCTCCTCTTCTTCTCCTCTGCCTCCAGCATCTGTTTATCTCTCAGCTCCTTCAGCTCTGTGATGCTCAGCTCTGCCTCTTGCTCCTGGTCATCAGGAGGACCCTGGTGGGAAATTTCATCATGCACATTTCTAATGCACAGAGCTAAAGTTACATGAACACACTCGCCCCATCCCATTAATCATCTGCCTTTGTCTTGACCTTATCATTAAAAGATAAACCAAAGCAACTTTTGAAAGGTGCATGCTAATCTATGAAAACACTCAGACAGTGATCAAATATCTGCTAACTAGTTCTAGTCACTTCTATTTTGCTCATACCATTTCATACCAAATATCACAAAGTGTAGTATGCTAGTAACCGAAAACTTGATTACCTTTAAGAAGACAAAGTCATGTGAGCCCATCACATGCAAACTTTCTGATGAAAATAAAATTGAGGGGGAAAGGCAAAAAAAAAAAAAAAAAAAGTCATCATCAATGCTACATAATACAGACCTGTAGTATGAATAACCGTGTGCTCCCTCCAAGCTTAAAGAGATGTCCAACTTTCATCCTGTAGAATGCTTTGGCATTCAGTTTGTGCTTGTTCAGGAAAGAGCCGTGTGTACTGCCAAGGTCATAGACATAAAAGCCTGGATCATGGTCACTGTCACCAACAAGTCTATACTGAAGAATCAGGTGGTATCTGGACAAGGATGGATGATCGAGCTGAACGTCACATGCTGCAAGTCTTCCAAAAACATGGAAAGGTTTGTCATTGAGTGCAATTCTGGACACAATGGTGCCATTCTTCAACACCTCCAGGTGGTACTCATGTGATGGAAGACCACTCCAAGATGGCTCCTTGTAAGAAAGAGGTGGTGTGACAGCTGCCTTCTCTTTCTCTACCGATTGGTTTTTATTTTCTTTGGAGGGAAGCACACTTCTCTTCTGTATCTCTGCAGGCACTACTTCCTTCATCAGATTGCTTTCACCTCCTTGGAATGCACTGTGCTTGGGGTGCACCTTAACTTTTGGTAAAGCCTTGGGCAGAACAAATGCAAATGAATCTTTGGAGTCACCACTTCCACTGCTGGCACTGCAGGATTTTGCAGGAGAGGTGGAAGAGCTCATGGTTCTTTCTCTCTCCACATCAGACTTTGAGTTTGAGGGTGCATCCGATTTGTGTTCCATGGTGGTGCATCCTGATCCTGATGATGTGTTTTTGTTCCTCTCTTCTCTATCTTGGCCTACGCCTATGGTTACAGGCACAGCTACACTTTTTGCATCCGAGTCTAGGCCTATGCTTAAATTTACAGGAACTAAATCTGAGGAAGCGAGATCAGAATCATTAGAATTATTCTTGCTACTTCGGCTTGTGGGTATCCTAAACACAGACAACGAAGGGTGAGCATCTTCTGCGTTCTTGTTCATACTCAGAACATTATCAGCCACCGACGTGACCGACGCGGCCTGCGCGGCAGCCGCGGCGGGTACGCGTACGGAGTCGGCGGTCCCTGTGCTAGACACGCTGGAGCTGGAGGTAGCCTGCTCCGCTGGGCCAACGTCGGCGGCACGTTCTAAGTCTGATGGCTGTGGTCCGGCTGTGATCGTGCTCTGCGCAGTACGAGCCGCCATTGCCTCGTTTGAATGCCTTCGAAGGCTAGAATCCGGTTGCTCTGATGTTGGTCTGTTACTTCTGTGTGCTTCTAGATCATCATAGTCTTCACTGCTCGACGAAACCTCGTCATTCTGTTGATCAGTGGCCCTTTCGACACCAGTACTGTTCAGTCTAGATTTATCCATGGAGGCAGCCATATTGGACGTATGGTACGCCGTGCGTGCGATGCAATCGAGGCAGCATCGCATAATTATATACAGTACATACAGCGTCTGCTGGGTCATGGGGCGTACGAGCTCGCCAGAGAAGCTGCCAAATTCTTACACCCGCACTATATACCTTCATACATTTCTCATGCGCTGATAGACCGACACTAAGAAAGTTTTGATCATATTGAACTCGTGGGACATAATACAGCTGTATCTTGAAACAGATAAACTGCATGTTGTTTTGTGTGTATGCAAACATCTCTTACTAAAATACAATTTCATAGTGTTTCATAAGTTTCAAGTTTCAAGTTTATTCAAAGTTTCCACAATACAAAAATTACATAAGATAATGTAACAAGGAATACATTGTTGAATATATATGCGATTAAAACAATTTACAGAATATTTGAATATAAATTGACAATGCATGTAGATGCATTATAGATGTAAAGTGGAGGGGTCTTAGAAAAGTAAGCTTGTAGTAATAAAACCCCTGAAAAGGCAAGTTAAGACATGTAATATAACAACTCACTAATATATACACAAACATATTACAGCCATAGAATAATTCTAGTGGAATCCCTCAAGAAGCGCCGCAACCACACCCCAGAGACCAAAGAAATTGACACCAAATTTATTGCCCCCCCCCCCCAGTCAATTTAAAATTCATTTTATTGGCTAGTGATATATGACCACAAGAGGGAGCAGCAATTCTTTTTTTTTTTTTTTTAACTTTGTGGTATGGTCTCAGAACCCTCACTTCTCCACAGGTAAGGACCCTTTCAAAAGGAGAGTTTCTAATTTTTACCATAAACCAGAATTACACAGTGGCTTTAACATACATGGATGGATTCTAAGTGCACACACACACACACACACACACACACTACCTATGGAATTTTAAAGCAAAACATAATTGGCATTTAGACTATGTTACTCAAATGGAAAGCGATGAGTTGATGAAGTCATGTATCTAGAATTAAAAAGGAGCAGCATCAATGAGACTGAGAATATCGATGAAGCAAATACTTCCGGGTCAACACTTTAAATCTGGAAAAAGTGAATATCTAAATGCACGGAGAAAGTGCATATAGGACCCCTATTGTATATTTATATTACATAAAGTGCACATTACAGAGTATACATTATTGCAACAAAACAGCATCAAACAATGCAGCATGGTACACTAGTTTCAGCACTGCACAAAGTACGAAAATACTCTTCCCAGAGGTCAGTACTTCACCTGGAAGAAGAAGAAGAAGAAACCCGCGTCGCTCGATCAGAACCTTTCACATAATTTGGCTGAATTTGGCCCTTAGACTGACTTTTGGCCATAAAAAGTGTTGGCAACCTGTGTCAATGTCTCATTTATATAGGCCTAGAATAATAAGATTGAATGTTGTGGATGAAATGTAATGTAATAATGTCTATGATTATGATTATATCAAACTACTTCAATATTCTATATCGATAAGTAGATAAGAATAGGCCTATACGTAGATGAGTATAGGCTATACCATGACGTACAGCTGAAATGAACCGTGTTCAAGCATGATTTTCCATGAGGGGACACCCCATGATTATGAAATAAGAATAGCTGAAATGAACCGTATAAGCATGAATTTCCATGACACCGCATATTGATGAAATAATTATGTTTACTTATATCAATGGAGTAGATCAAAAAAATACCTGTGAAATCTGACCATGAAAACATAAAGTTTGGTCGAATTTGGCCGTGAAAAGTAGGCCTACTGGCAACGGACCAGTGTGTCAATGTCCCATATTATAGGATAAAGCAATTAAAAATCGTAAATGAAATGTATAGTAAATGCATCAGTGGTTATGATTATATCAAAGTACAAACTTCTATAACCCTATATCGAGATATTAATATGCATACATAGGGGATATTATCATAGTAGTTGAAGAACCGCTGTGTGTGGGAAGGTCCTTGGCTATTCAGTAATCTCTTCTCCCCACATTGTTTGCGTATGTTAATCGTGTAGGGCCTACTCACCCCCCCCCCCCCGCCAAAAAAAAAAACCAAAAAAAAAAACCAAAAAAAAAAAAACCCCGAATGCAGTACAGTCTATTTCTCAGCGTCACAAGTTAAAGGATCAAATTCTTATGGTACGGTGCTTCACTCATGCAATGAATGTTGTGAATGAAACTCGACTACACCATGACTATGACTGTTAATGCATGGCAAGTCGTCATTTCCTGATGTCATGGCAGGTAAATTTAGCAGTATGGTCCATGGCAATGTGTGACTGTAATGATAAAACCTCATTCCCATGGTGTGGGCTCAGTTTACAGTTTATGTTCAATAAATGCTAATCACGTGTCTGTTTCCGTTCAATGAAGGATCATTTTGCGCAATTATGATTATAGGGCATCATCATAAAAGTAATTCCGATTGACCCGTGAAAGGGAATGTGGCAATAATACGGCGTGATTCTACAAAACATCTTCACTTGATGGCCATCATCTGCGTCACGTGACATCAAGGATAGGGGGCTGCCGGATATTGCAACAATACTGTCGCGATCCACACGATTACTGTAAACATGTTGCAATTTCCACACTTGATGAACTGGATGGTATGAAGTCGGTCACCTCGGCTACGAGCTTCATAGGCCCTATAGGTCAGATTCAAATGAGGTGGATTTGCCTCTGAACATTCACCAAACGTTCGTGAGAATGCCTCAAAAGGTGGTCCTACGGGAACAGTTTGCGAATAATATCGTAAAATGAACTGAAGAACTTTGCGGATTTCGCGAAACACGCGAGATATTCTCGAAGGTTTCTCGCAGGTTTGGCGATCTTTTGCAAACTGATATACGATCAAGTTAGATTTTGCCATTTTCGACATTGGCATCTAGATCTTTCGCAAATCGTTCGCTGCTCCGTGAAATCAGTCCTTTTGTTTAGGCCTGTAAAAGAACTATCGGCACAAGCTGCATCGGTAATGTATCTAACTAGTCTGCATGCCTGGGTCAGCATGACATTCGTATTACACTGTCTTGTTGGTTGGCCCCACTGAGTTCTCATATGATTTGAATGCAATCATACACTCAACCAAAAAAGTAAGTTCCCCCTAGCATTTTTTGATATATCTCAAAAAGTATTTTACCGATTTTCATAATTCAAACGGATAGGGAATTTTATTACTAATAACATGAATGGCATATCATTGCCACCAGATATCATTATTGGTGTGAAAAAATGCATTTTATGTCAAAATGCATGGAAAAAAGTTGCACTTTAGTGATTTGCGTTGACTTTTACACAAATACTTGGTCGGCCACTTCTTGGCAAATCTTTGACCTCTCCAGTTTCCTGAAACTTTGCTCTATAGTTTCCTTATGGCATTGGGCGAAACCCCTAGTCTCCTGGCCATCGGCTTCAACGGAAGCTGTAGCTCTCCCTCTTTCAAGAATTTGCAGACGCGGCATGATGCAAAATGGCCATAAGCACATTAATGTGATTAAACCAAAGTGGAATTAAAAAGCACATGGCTTCGACCAACATTTTCATATTGAAAAGGCCTATTGTTTGAAAAGAATCCATAACATCTGTTTTTTATAGGGAAGCACATTGTACCTGAAGAAATTCCTGAGAATTACATAGCAATCTAAAAAGGTCATTTGCTAACTTGCATATAGGAAAATGAATGTACACAATTTGCTTCATATAAACCTTAAGTGCAACTTTTTTCCCATGCATTTTGACATAAAATGCATTTTTTCACACCAATAATGATATCTGGTGTCAATGACATGCCATTCATGTTATGAGTAATAAAATTCCCTTTTCATTCCAGTTTGAATTGTGAAAATCGGTAAAGTACTTTTTGAGATATATGCAAAAATGCTGGGGAAACTTACTTTTTTGGTTGAGTGTATATGGAAGATTAGGTAAGGATAACTAAAAGTAGGCCCTACTAAAACAGTCTTTTAGATTGCTGTTTGGTATACATTGCAAGGTGTAAACTATAACCTACATTATAAAAAGAATAGCCGCTAAATCAGGGGACCTGCCGCTAACGATACAGATAATGTTGTTTGTATGATAACATGTCGGAGATTTAATACGATATTTGTTTTGTTATGTGTGGATGTGTGATTTTAGGTGGTATATATTTCATGAGGGTAAAGTGGGGTAACTGGAACACTGAGGTAAGTGGAACACTAAAAGGATTATGGGTACGTACATTGTTTAGGAGAAGACATTAGTGGAGTAAAAGTTTTTTACGAACAAACAACTACGTAGAAACAAAATGGATGCCTTCATTGTGACAAAAATTAGAATTATCAGAGCTAAAATCGTCAAAAATCCTGAACATCCCACAACCTCACTCCAAGATTTTGCGCCGTAACTATTCTATAAACAACAGTGGATATGACGTGGTAGTGTTTGGTGTCCTATTTGATTAAAAAAGCGTATTTTTTGTGTCGTGATTGAAAGATTGTACAACAGGTAACTAGACGTTCAACAAAACGTAAGCAGATTTTTTTCTTTTTTTTATCTTTTAGTTTAATATCGGGCATTATCTCCTCAGATCCGACGGCGTGTTGAGAGCGACGTCATCGTCGAGGTGATAGAACTTCCTATTAGTGCTTTGTTTTATTCAGACTCATTTTAGGCTTATTGTTTCTTCAAAATATTTCATTGACAAGTTTACAGGTCCGAAAACTCCTGAAAAGAATCGTTTTTAGTTTTTAGAAGATTATTTTTTAAGTAAAATTGATAATTTTGAGGACTAAATTACTCATAGAAATTGCATCTTGTGCCATGTATAAGACCATGATGTCAGGGCGGTAAATTTGAAAATCGAAATGATGCACACGCTACTGAAAATTGGTTTTAAAATTATTTATCGTGTTTATGGTGCTACTTTTTTCACCAAAACTTCTTGCAGGGAACTATTTATTCAATTAATTGTTAAGATTAGGGGAGAAAAATGTTATATTCCATCAATTGCAGCATTAAAGCATTTGCTGTTCCACTAACCCCATGGAGTTGGGGTAAGTGGAACGCATGTATTAATGAATGGACGGCTTGGTGACTGTCAGTTCTGCGTACTTTCACCTTTCTCATTTTGTGTAGACAATCATGCTTACAATGCTGTTCCACTTACCCCAGTACGTCGGGATAAGTGGGACAATGGAGTAGTCATGACTAAAGTGTAATCTTGAACTTAATTATGAATTAATTACCCAAAACAATTTCACATATTGTATTGAGTTAATGGTTAAACTGTGATGCTTGAATATTTCTTGGCGTGTTTTATTTTTTTTTTTTTTGTGTGTGTGTGATTTACGAATTAAGGCTTAAGTGTTTCACGTACCCCACTTTACCCTATGTGTCACTGAATAATGACTGTATGGAATTTACTAAACCGGTTTATTCGTTTGTCACATCCAATCCACAGGTCTAAGTTCTTGTCAGATAATGCGAAATGCCTATCTCTTATATCATACGAGTGTATATTTTGTTCGTAGGCACTGATTTTCAACCCATGGACTTATGTGACCTAGGCCCTGTTATTATGCTGAAAGGAACTGCCATCATAATCTTCTGCTTTTTCACCACAACCGAGCATACAACTACAATAGGCGTAAATCAACAACAAAGAGTAAATCAGAATGCATGACAGCCATCTACCATTGCGCAGACTCACACCAAAAAAAAAGAAGAAAGAAAAGTGCCTGATTTGGACACGGGGAATTCCATCGCACACTAATATATCATTGTTAATGCTGTTGGGCTTGTATGAGCATGATAGTGTTGGTTTCATTTATTGATTCACCAGGAGAAAGCGGATAGGATGGACGAGACAGAGTATTTCCAGCGTGTCTACGTATCGTTTAGAAATGACTTCTGTACAGGTGACTTCAAGCGCGCTCAGTTCGCGGCGTTGTCGATCGACTTCGCAGGCCATAGCCGTGAGTGTACCATCATCAAAGAAGCAAACCTCATTGACGGCGGGATGCGTGCCGCCAAGTTTATGGCGGCCACGTGCCGTCGAGGAGACGACGAAGTTCTCGTGCATGCGGAACGACGAGTGTTAGAGAGCATGACAGATTCACTCAGCCGTTTGTGTTATTGGAAGTCACACACTGTTCTCCTTTTCTCTTTCTTTTCACCCTGTGAGTCGTGTACTGAGCTCATCGAAACGACTCTGGCACACATAAGCAAGTATCGGCCACAGGTGCGATTGGTGCTCGGTTTCGTACAGAAGTTCGTCAGTGCGCGGGAATACCGATCATATGGCCAGACGACGCCAGCATCAGAACAAGCCTTTGCTAGGGCAAAAGAATTGGAGCTCAAGTACCGTGCTTTCAAGATGTTGCAGATACCATGTGAGCCAACGATGAGGAGGATACCACTCTTTATCCGGACGAGATGCAGTCTGACTTCACCCAGCTACGATGTGGAGGGAGATGGAGATGGTGCTCATGATGACGATCGTGGAGTGCGTCACGCCGTGGTTCCGATCACGGGCGATATCATTGACCGCGATCACACATGACGGTATAATGTATGCTATGATGATTACACTGCATGTGCATGGATGAACCAGACGATGACACGGACTTTGATGAGAAGTGCGTATAGTAAATGTAGCTAGTCCTGCATGTGTGACAGGAGTATTATAATGACAATAATTATGATGATCATAAAAGATAAAAACGAAACTAATCATGTGATGGAGGGGGTGTATAGGAGGGGAGGAGGATTTATATGCTAAAATATTTTATAAATGTTCTTGCTTTCGGATTTCAGTCAAATTTCATCCTTTCGGTCAATCTGAAGAGTTTCATTAATAATCATAAAGAGCATGATTTGTTTTTAAATGGTCTTTGGGACATAGGGCCAACTGATCCATTACAAACAGCCATTCAAAGTGAATTGTTTAAATTCGAAAATTTTGATACTTAAGGAGTCTAGGGATTTCTTTTTTTCAAACTGTAGCCTATACCTTTCAGAAATTTCTGCATTCTCACGGTTGGCAGAGATGTCAAACCCTCGGAAACTTTCGAACACACATCACATGACTCACTCTGTAAGACGCATTGTTAACACTTCGATGGATCTGACAACTTTACAAGCGTACTTTCATGTAGTTTCCTTCATCTTTCTCTTGCTTTCGCTTACGTTTTCTTAGCCACATGATATTGACATAGTCTATTGTATAATTATGGTCATGCGTTTATATTATTTTGACATAATGCTTGATAAATGTGAACGTGGGCGATGCTATAGCTAGATTTTAGCGTGTTTGAAACTGAACAGCGCGTGTTTGTTGCTGGGGCATGCATACAGGTGCGATTATATACCTCCACTTACTCAAACAGCTACATTGGTTGCTTGTTCGATAGACAAATTAATCACTGTTATAAAATATGTCATTGCTCCTGAATAATCATCACAAAGATATTACATTCTCCCCACCGTTTATCTTATGAATTGCGCTCTGCCATGCATATATACCCTGACTGTGCTCCAAATCCTACGTGTAAAAACAAAGGTCGGTGAACGTATTCCCTTATAGTTTCTCCCTTTTTTTTTTGGGGGGGGGGGGGGGACCAACACTACGGAACAGGACCTATACATTGCCAAAGGAACTCCGTTCGTAACCCTCAGTGTCTATTTTCAAGAGAAATCTGACGACGTTTTTACTTTCTTTCTGAGCTTGTTTATTACGACAACTTATATAATGATTATGCAAAGCGCGCTGATCAGTGATAAGCATAAAAGGGCCAGTCTGATGTACATTGTAGTAGCATCATTATTGGAAATGCGCTATATACTGTTTATCAATATCATTATCATTATTGTTACTATGTCATTATTATGTAATCATTGTATGCGTTTCATTTATTACGTTGTGGCAACTATTCTAATTTTGAGAAATATGAGAAACTTTTGAAATTGAATTGACTTGAACAAGAGTGGAGATTGTCTGTAAAGACAACTGCATGGAATAAGCAAAATAAGTGACACTTGAGTTGATGACACTTTACTCTTGCCAAAGTATACAGAGCAGTAAATTATAACTTTAAACAACAGAAATTACAGCAAGTCTTCCATTATTGTCAGAAAAATCGTTCCCAGTAAGTGCAAAATATTAAGCGTACATTCGTATACTCTCATGCAGACTCCCCCTTTATCAATATCGGGTCTAACCCCAACATGTTTTCCGCACATCTCAAAGAATGAGAAGTTCATGACGCGTTAACCTAGCGTCAGTCTCTTATAGCGAAACGTAAGTTTCTCTGATATATTTTTCTGTTGTGCCTTGTTTGTGTACTCGTGAAATACAAGGAAGATCCAGCTGGCAGTTATGCTACTTGCATGTATACTTGCTTGCATTCTCTAAGGACTAGTTGTGAAAGACACCGTTAAAAAAAAAAACAAAAAAAAAAAACACCTCATATGCCTTGTCAAATGAATTTAGCCAGAAAGTGGTGGATCATCCGACAGCTGTGTATATTTTGTATGTATGTATGTATGTATGTATGTATGTATGTATGTATGTACTACGTATGTACTTCTCTCTCTCTCTCTCGCTCTTCATATATATATATATATATATATTCATATATATATATATATATATAATTATATTCATTAATTCATTTATTTACATAATATTTATGTTCAAATATATACCATCAGAACCAAGCCTGATTTTGGACGTGATTATGTACAACCAGTGAATTATAATCTCGCACACATCATTCAGGTATATACATGTACCTATATTAAGATGACAGTGTTTCACTAACATGCATGTGTGAACTCAACGTTTGTTTGTTTGTTTGTTTGTTTGTTTGTTTGTTTAGGAACAAATTGGTACTTTCAAGTATCCACGTGGTGCTTTTTTTTGTTGGTATCAAATGTATATTTCATGTTCTACTGGTATATTTTTCCTCTTTTGTAACCCAAAATGTTGCAGTCGTCTCCCCTCCCCATTCCGTGGCGTAAATTATAGGCTACATGGCAATGAATGCCTGTACATGCTGTATGCAGAGCAATAATGCACCAGATCAAAGAGCATGTATTATGTATATAAATCATCTACCTTATATATACACCTGTATTGTTGTCTCCTCGTGATGTAGAAATGTATTACTGTTACCATTTTATTGTCTCTGAGAATACTTGACAAATAAGTGTATATTTGTGACTGTCGATCATTAAGAGTTTGTCCTCTATAGAGTGTATGCTGATAAATGAATTAAATTAAGTTAAACACTCAGTCCAATGTACATTTCTGATAGTCTGTCATTGCCTATATGATAAAGTGAATCCTCATGTAAATCTATACTTGATAAGCTGTTGACATAACAGTGTCTTACCCTGATTCAGTTTTATAGAATATCATTGG
The DNA here is from genome assembly GCF_964275005.1 of Diadema setosum. Lineage (NCBI taxonomy): Eukaryota > Metazoa > Echinodermata > Echinoidea > Diadematoida > Diadematidae > Diadema > Diadema setosum. The sequence continues at coordinate 6,532,077 of NC_092685.1, forward strand.
ACAAAATATGAAAGAACAGTAAAGTATGAATTAAGGTACTAATTATTATCGGCATGAAATAAATAAGGAAAGTGAGTTAGTGAAAAAGTGGGACAAAGCTGATGTAACTGTCTTCACATGAGACCTGTAAAGTTCTTATAAACAAATTCGGAAAAGGTTATCTAATATCATGAATATGTAGCTGAAATTTGATTCTGTATAGATAAATCTTGAAGTGTGATTGAACAGGAAACTATATTATAGGTTGGGATCATCATGCCAATTACATAAAAAGGTATTTACATGACTGTGTCGGTAATTATGTATGAATTGAAATATTAATTCTCTTTGTCACCTTTGCTTCAGTTCAGTTGTGGCATAATATTTTTTTCTCAATTTCATATCATAGAGGACACGCGTATTATCTATATTTGATTTTGAATTTAGGCAACAGAAAAATAAAAAGGCCACTTGGATTTGGGGAATTTATACGTAAGTCAGCCTCTTTGTTTCGAAAGGTGAAAACCGGTGTATGTTTTATATTACACATGAATATATTTGTAATAATGTAAGAAATTCTGGAGTCCTTATTGCATCTCATTTTTTTTTTTTTTTTTTTTTTTGGTCAATCTGTAATCTTCTATATCCAATGTGTTCGGTTGAAATAAGAATGTAAATGTTCATAAATCTCGAAGAAGTAAATAGTCATTGTGTAGAGATACGAGAAACGTTTCCCATAGATAAAGGTGTTTCTGTGTGTGTGTGTGTGTGTGTGTGCGTGTGTGCGCGTGTGTGCGTGTGTGTGTGTTTGGTGCTTTGTTTATAGTTTGCCTGTAGATGCACTAATTTAATGTGAACGCGTCAAAAAAAAAAACCGCCTTGATATTTGTTAGCATATAGCTGAAGTCATTCTTTACAAAGTCAAGTCTGACAATGTTTTGTGAATATTATACTTTGCACTGACTGTTGATTAGTTTGTATATACTGTAGTTGATTCCAACCAAAAAAAAAAAAAAAAAAAAAAACAGATAGAGAAAGGTTTCTATATTTTGTTTGGATCATTTCAGATCTATTTTTTTTATTATTATTATATTGCGTTAGATACCATGGGTGGGTAACGAAGTAAGCTGATTTAACCAGTTAGAGAAAAGCCCCTAGATTCTACCTTACAAACATCCTAGAGAGTTCTGTGATGAGATTTGACAGAACAGACATCAACTGGGGGGGGGGGGGGTAGTTACTCGTTAACATGGGCACTGGAATGGGGCTCATCAAGACATGTGATCATGCGCAGTGGCGTATCTGGGGAAAACGGCGCCTGGGGCAAGCACGAAAATTGCGCCCCTAATTTCTGAAAAAGTGTTCAACCCCATCCCCATCCCGGTAGGGACTTTAAGTCCACATGATGCTTTTTCAAGCACTTAAAAGGGATCTTTTGAGAGTGATTTAAATGTAATGAATTTTGATAGATTTTGGCGAGCGAGCGCAGCGAGCGAGCCGAAAATTTTTGCGGCTTACAAATATGGAATTCTTGTCATTTTTTGCTTACCAAATCTTACAATTCTAATCAAGACATAGTGACGGCCTTATAGATAACGATTTATACCAAAAAAAAAAAAAGAACTGAGGACCCCAAAACTGAGAAAAAATACTCTAAATTAGTGCGCGCGAGTGAGCTGAAATTTGTATATAAAACATTCTGTCCTCGTCATCATTACGTATTGTTCTTATCTATCTATCGAGCCGAAAATGTTTGTATTTCAGCTTACAAAACATGGAATTCTTGTAATTTTTTGCTTATTAAATCTCACAATTATAGTGACGACCTTATAGATGACGATTTATCCCGACAAACTGAGGACTTGAAAAATACTCTAAATTAGTACGAGCGAGTGAGCCGAAATTTGTATATTTCTGCGTCATCATTACGTTTTTTTCTTATCTTTTTTTATTTTTTTTTGCGCCCCCCTCCCCCGTATGTTCGAAACCGTTGGCGTCCTCTTTTGATCCAATCGGCGAGCGTAGCGAGCGAGCCGAAAATTTTTGTATTTCAGCTTACAAAAAAAAAAAAACTCTTGTCATTTTTTGCTTATTGAATCTTACAATTTTAATCAAGATAATATAGTGACGGCCTTATAGATAACGATTTATACCAACAAACTGAGGACTCTAAATTAGTACGAGCGAATGAGCCGAAATTTGTATATTTCCGCGTCATCATTACGTTTTGTTATTATCTTGTTTGATTTGGGTTCCCCCCCCCCCCCCCTGTTGGCGCCTCCTTTTGATCCAATTGGCGATCGCTTCAGAACGAATGAAATTGCAGTCGCTGCTCCGTGTAACATTTTTCCTGCTAAATATAAAATGACATGAGTGAAAACAATAGACATTATCATTTTGTCCGCGTCATCGTCACGTTTTGTTCTTATCTTCTTCTCTTTTTTTTATACAAATTTTGGCGAGCGAGCGTAGCGAGCGAGCCGAAAATTTCAGCTTACAAATCATGAAACTCTTGTCATTTTTTGCTTATTGAATCTTACAATTCTAATCAAGATATAGTGACGGCCTTATAGATAACGATTTATACCAACAAACTGAGGACTCTAAATTAGTACGAGCGAGTGAGCCAAAATATGAAAGGAATGTAGACTGCTACTGAATTCAATACAAAACAATGAAATGGATGCCTGTAAATTGTCAACTGATGGAGTATTCTGATCACCTGATCACAACGCAAGTTATTTCTTTGTTTGAACATGAATTCCATAAATTGTTACGTCGGGCAAACTTATGCATCATGCCGCTTTGAAAACGAGTTAAGTGCCTAACCACGTGAGAAAAAAGAAAGGTCATTTGTACCAATGTGTACATGAGCTAATTACGAACTGGCTTATACCCCAAATTTCGAGTTTCGTACGTGATACAAGTCATATCACCTATCTAAAGCATGGGGCAAAGATGTCATGGCGTCCCATCGCGAGTTCTTCTCACAATAATTTGTCTGATCATAAAACAAACCAATCGAAATTATGTAGCCGATAACTTATCAGGGGTTATTGTTGTCGTTGCTCAAGTTATCAGGTAAAACAACAACAACAACAAACAAACAACGACCCCCACACGTTTGTGTTCGGGTCAATGTGACGCTGGAGACACTCGATATTGAATAATATATGATATTGAATATGGATTGAATCAGGGAAGTGGGCAATATAGACAATCGCTGGAAGACACCGAGCCTGATCTCGACTCCGTGCTCAGCACTTTCGTAAATTCTTTCTGAAATTCAGCACCTTCGTGAGGGTGGTCACGTGACTGTTTACGAAAACTGCGTGTAGTTCCTTTAGATATTTGACATAAAATCACAGCTTCAGAACGGCATTGAAAGCTTTCTTAAGACAATCATAACACGCAAAAGATATTTCATGTATGAATATTAGCAGATATTTTGTACACGTATACATGACATTATGAAATATATAATACAGGCAGATAGGCCTATGGGTGTCCTCCGCCGGAGGTGCGGGAAATCATTAGAAGTGGAAGTCAAGTCAGAATGTTATATTTCCTGGCATTTCTATATCTGACATTCTCACACCAAACCACATAATCGCAGTGACATAAAGTATATTCTTTATAATGCTGGGCTCAAGTTCAGTTGTTACAATGCAAATGTGATGGAAAAAAAAGAATCTTGCTCCTCGCCAGACTGAACTGGATAATGAGGTCATCGGGTTTGGGATTCCCCATAGCGTGGCAATTGCGCTATTTTAAGCATCGCCCGCTGTGTACGTTGAGACGTTCGAGCTGCGTCGTGACACACGTGTAGCCTATATATTCCGAAGCAATGTCATGAAGGGGACAGAACTCATTTGAGGCACTACCAGTCAATACACAATAATAGACACCAAGCGAGCAATATCATCATGGATCCAGAAGTCTGTTACTTTCAACAAGTGTATTGCACTTTCATGCAAGGCATTCGGCAATGTATTTTACGGAACAAAAATTACGCTGCCTTAGCCATTGACTTTGCAGGAAATAATCCGAGTTACCCTGTTATCGAGCCACATGAATACTTCAACGACGGACTTGTGGCGCGAAATTTTGTGACAGCAGCCGACAGCACATATGAAAGTTTGGGACATGGCATACGCTTTGTGCTTGATTACATAAGGAGTCTTCTGCGAGGCTTGACTCTGAGAGACCCGCCAGTACATCACACACTTTTTCTGTTCTCATCTTTGTTTCCGTGCGATTCATGCATCAAAAGCATTGAGATGACTCTGGATTACTTGAACGAGCACCGCCTAAACGTGCGTTTGGTATTGGGTGTCATGGAACCACGACTGAACCTCAAAAATCAGTCGTTGGAGGCTACACAAAAAGACTGGAACAGAACCCTTTCTGCGACTAAACGACTGGAGCAGAGGCATATTCGCTTCAGATCAGTTATGGTCAAGGGCGCAATGGCGCCGAGATTGATCGTCGGGACCCGAACTTGCGAGCCAAACTTTGCTGTTTGGCCGCAGCAGGTGAACAGAGGTAGGATCATGGCGCAAGCAGCAGACTACTTCGAGCGACTCTTCAACACGTTCCGGGATGAGTTTCGCCTTTACAATATCGGGCGCAACCAGTTTGCAGCTTTGTCATTTGACTTTGCAGGACACAGGAGACAGTTTCCAATCGAAGAGACTGAGGCATTTGACGATGGAGGCATCGGAGCAAAAGATTTTGTGGTAGCTACCTGTTGTCGATCAGGTAGAGGTATATTGCACGCTGAGCAGTTTGTGTTTGATTATCTGAAAGGTTTACTTTTGAGAAGGAAAGCCCTGAAGTTCTCGAATCACCGTCACACACTGCTTTTGTTTTCGTTCTACTCACCGTGTGAATCATGTGCAAAAGCTATCGAACAGGTTCTGATATACATGAGAAATTGTTTGCCCCACGTTAGCTTGATATTAGGATTCATGCAGACATTTAGTATGGAGAGTAAGCAATTTATCAAGCAGCTTGAAGAGAAATACTACAATTTCCGAATAATGGATATGACAGAGAGTAAACGGCGATCACCGCGACGGCTCTTTGTAGTAAGACGTTACATGTCCCGTGGACTCATCGAACAAATCCAGCAGCTTTGTATCTAAAAGACTACAGCGTGTATAAAAAATGCCTTTTATTCTAATCCGGTCAGATCACCAATCATTCCTCTATCCTGAATAGCTTTAAATAAAAGCATCTTTCCATTCCGTTACCAGACTATTATAATATGTGTTGTACAATAGCTTCATGTAATTCTAGCCATGTTTATGATACATTGTAGCCTCTACAAACGTCTTGTTATTTTCGAAAGTGACAAAAATACCCCCCCCCCCCAAAAAAAAAAATCCACTTATAATATATGTTCCACACAGAAAACTCTGAATGAATGTAGATTTGAATTTTGAATTTGTAAATAGAAAAATAATCCGGATATTGTTAATGCCACGTCTGCTAATGTTCTCTTGTAAGTGTTAACGATTATGATCGTCGTTTCATCTTTTCACTTTAATTCTTATTTTTACACTTCGATATTATCAACAGCAATACCACGACGGTGATTATTAATGTCATGATATATTATATTCTTGCCTTAGCATTGTTATGAAATGTAGAAAGGCTTTAAACATATTCTAATCACTGTCGTCTTTGAATGTATATAGGCCTCATGTATGTATGAATGTATGTATGTATGTATGTTTGAATGTATATAGGCCTAACTTGTTTAAAAGAGGGGATAGAGAATGCCCTCAGTGCGCGATTAGAAGTTGAAAGAATCAATCTTGACTGTTCGCTCTAGTGGGAAGATCTGAAGAAGACCACTGTGTGATCGTCATAAAAATGTCAGTTTTCGCCTGATAAGTCACATAATATAATCATGTTGCGATGACATAATCCTTAAAGACTGCATTATTGGCACCATTCTTATGATGGCATGCTTAGAATCTCTTTGTTATTGTTTCTTGGCCCTGTGTTACTCTACGACATATGCGGATACGTGGAAATACGAAATGGACTTTTATATCATAGAGTATCGCTAAGCGTAGCCTTATGTTTGAGTTGTGTACTTCAAATTAATCAATCAAAAGGGTCCAAACAATATTTTGAGGTCACAAATTGTCACTAGATTTGTGAAAAAAAGCAAACCAACAATGATGATGATAAACTGACAATGATAAGAAGTAGTGATAAGAAAAATAATTTAAAGTTATTGAAACTTCTAGAAACATATGGCGCTATGCGTTATACATCTACCACGCCAACACTCATGTAACAACGCACTTTCAATGAGCATTTTGCCAATGTTGCTGTCTAATTTGTACATGAAATTTGCACATAATATTAACCGACATGACCATAACACTTAATGTGGAACAATGCCCTCGTACCTCGTACTTTGCTTTATATTGCGAATGAGTCAGATGACAGAAATGAAATGTATTACTATCGGATGATGACAAGCAACTAAGTTCAGACCATGGATTGGTTCTATGAATAGATGTATAGTAAATGAGGAAAATGGAGCATGGAAAGTAGCTAAGGTCTTCTATAAACCAAATACCAGAATGGTGATATATTGATTACAGATGTACTATATGTTTTGTTGTCATTATATACTAGAGTACACATAATGTTTTCTGTAACCACAATTCTTTTGGACCTTAGTAATATATTGTTATTGCTTTGACAAATTTGAGGGAAGTGCATATCACAAGCCTTGCATTTTAGCTTCCCCTCCATTTTCAGCTTTAAATATTATCCATTTTTGCATTACAACATTTTATATTGTAAGACTATGCTGTATTTTGATATATACAGTTATATATTTTTTCAGCATATATGTTTTGCACATTTATATATTTTTTAAAGATGAAAATGAATAAATAAAATGAAATGAAATGAAATGAAAGCAGCCTGCCAATATCCTCATTTCCTTTTTTGAACGTATTTTATGGTATTGTAGCCCATGGAACATTTTCTCAACAATTGTGAGCTCACAAAATACTATACATATTCCACAGATTACCGGTGCAGTACATATATATACTGTTAAGTATGCCTATATATGTATACACACACACACACACACACACACACACATATACATATATATATATATATATATATATATATATATATATATATATATATATATATATATATATACCTTGTATATTATACATGTATATCTTAAAATTATAAGAACATACCGTTTAGTTTCGGAAGTTAATCCAAATGCTGATGTATATACTCGTTGCAACGTATGCACAATTTACAAGAGTGCATAATTGCACTTCAGTGTCGTTATTATATTATGATATATATTTTTTCATTATCATTATTGTGTCGTTCATTTTCATGTGCATGTTTGTGTAAGGATTTTTGTATTTCATAACTTACTTCTTCTACTGTGCCTTGAGCACGTTAACTATGTGGAACTGGCGCATTATAAGTACACTGTATTATTATTATTATTACTGTAAGTACAATAGGCTCTGTGTCATTGTGGTGCATAATAACAGGTACAGTGTATAGCGCATTTAAGATCGGACACTATATGCATGATAGTCTTTTAACCGAATGATATTCATGATGGTTCATGCAAAATGAATTATTCTTTCAATTATTGCTGGAAGAGGCTGACCATATAGCTCCGTTACTTTACTTGCCAAAGACAGACACGTGTAATGTAGCTGTGCATTATGTTTTATTCTGTTCCAAAATGTATAACGGGATCGAATATTTGAATGTGTGTCGGAAATCCTTCTTGGTATACATTGCTCATATGGGTTTTGTGACGGGAAGTGTGCGAATTTAAAGTGAAAATATGGAACAAGCACGAACAGTGGCATTTATAATTACAGCTGAATTTGAGTTTTCCTCCGGACCATCGATAAAGTTAAGTACAATATTGTTTTTCTTTTCGTCTTCACCTTGTACTGTATGTTGATTTACATATTTATTTTTGGAATAAAGTCAGACAAGAGGACATATTTCTTCGTTCGTCCTTTCAGGTCCTAAACACAGATCAATACGTTTACATACATGGTTTACGTATATATCTTGTGTATGTCTCTATGGGAATTCTACTGATTTGTGATATCACACTGCTGTGACCATGAATATTGTAATAGAATTCTCATCTACAAATAGTGACACATTAGATTTGTCGTATCTTTGAAAAATATAACTTCTAAGGGGATTGCAAAACTTTCCTACAAAAACTTAACTAAGTGTGCCGGTATTCTGGCTGCATTCTTTCTGAATCCACATGTATTGTTTTGGGAACCTTTCCCTATAAAGAAGTGCAAGCGAACTTCTATGTGAGAAGACATTAAAAAGAAAAAAAAAATCTCGTTATAGAATGACTCATTGTCGGCTGGCACCGAGAGTATATTCATGCACAGCTAAGCATACACAAAGACACGTATACACAAAACTGCACAGTACCAGCATTATAAACACACTTTTTTTTTCACTTTGCCCAAGTATTCTTTCTTTGTGTTTCGCGATGTACATCGTATTCCATTGTAAGTGGACAGAGTATAATGTAATAATTTTAAAAGCGATCTTTCGTAATCACAATATCGAGTCATCAATAACCCGCATAAATTTTCATAAAACTCGAAGAAATAAATATACGAGAAACGTCTCCCATAGATAAAGGTCTTTGTGTGTTTGTTTGTGTGTGTGTGTGTGTGTGTCTGTGTGATGCTTTGTTCATAGTTTGACTCTATAAAATGCACTAAATGTGCTGTGAACGCGTGGAAAAACGCCTCATATTTGTAAGCATATAGCTGAAGTCATTTGAAAACAAGAATAAAAATCTGACGATGTTTTGTGAATACTTTGCACTAACTGTTGATTAGTTTGCATACACTGTAGTTGATTCAGACAAAAAAAAAAGACAAAGAAAGGGTTCTAGTTGTCTGGTTCATTTCAAGTCTATATTACTTTTTCCTTTTTTTCGGTTAATATATTGCGTTAGATATCATGGGTGAACTAAGCTGTGTTAAAGGGGATGTCTAGTAACTGATCAGTGGGAATCAGTGGGAATGCTGGGGATGATTGTTCCAATCCTTGTGGGATTCATTGAAGAGTACATTATATATCTATTGTTGTGTGAAAATAATTTGCTTCAGAATGGTCTTATATTCAAGTAACGAGCAGTTTAATGTTTCCAGGTTAATGCCTGTACAGTGACGGCGATCGCCCCGTCAGAATTTAGTACATTTTCTGGAGTTTCAGTCTCTGACATTTTCACATCGAACCATAGAATCGCAGTGACATAGTATTATCTTTTTAAAGGAAACCCAAACCCCAAGAGAAATGTGGATTGAGTGAAAGCAGCAACATTAGTAGAACACGTGATACATTAGTGAACATTGGTGAAAGTTCGAGGAAAATAAGACAATCGATGCAAAAGTTATGAATTTTTAAGTTTTGATGTTGGAACCGCTGGATGAGGAGACTACTATATATAGAGTTTATGGCGTATGTGTGGACAGCAATCTTTTATAAAGAAAATATAATGGGAATTCCACCAAAAAAAAAAAAAATCATTTTTCATGAAAATTACACATTCCATCAACTTGATACTTACATAATATTATGTTAAGGGTAGTAATTATTCCCCCTGCTTTCTGAAATCGGTAAGCCAAGTGCTCTTTTTATTATGCTATAGAAAAGTGAATTTTTGTGGAATTTTCTTTATATTTTCTTTATATCGTTGTCCACACATACGTCATAACCTCTAGTAGTCTCCTCATCCAGCGGTTCCAACACCAAAACTTTAAAAATTCATAACTTTTGCATCGATTGTATTTTCCTCAAACTTTCACGGATGTGTTCTAAAAATGTTGCTGCTTTCACTCAATCCACATTGCTCTTTGGGTTTAGGTTCCCTTTAATACTGGGCTTCAAGTTCATTTTTTTACTTTGTTAAGTTGCAAATGGGATTAAAGAAAAAGAATCTTGCTCCTCACTTAAGTCAACACTCAATAACTTATTGGATGTGAGGTCATCGGGTGTGGGATTCCTAATGTCATGCATATGATTGCGCTACTTTTGACAGTTGAATATCGCCCGCTGTGTACGCGTAACACAGACGTGACGAGCTGCGTCGCGACCCACGTATATAGGCCCATATATTATGAGAGACAAAAGTCATTCGGGGCAACCACTCAATTATTATACAATTAGACATCGCAAGCGAGCAATACTAATATCATCATGGATCCAGAAGTTTGTTACTTTCAACAAGTGTACTGCACTTTCAGGCAAGACATTCGGCATTGTAACTCACGGAACGAAAATTATGCTGCCTTAGCCGTTAACTTTGCAGGAATTCCGAATTACCCTAACATCGAGGCACATGAATTCTTCAACGGCGGACTGGTGGCGCGAAATTTTGTGGCAGCAGCCGACAGCACATATAAAAGTTTGGGACATGGCATACGCTTCATACTTGATTACACAAGGAGTCTTCTGCGAGGTTTGACTTTGAGAGACCCACCAATACATCACACACTTTTTCTTTTCTCATCTTGGTTTCCGTGCGATTCATGCATCAAAAGCATTGAGATGACTCTGGATTACTTGAACGAGCACCGCCTAAACGTGCGTTTGGTATTGGGTGTCATGGAACCACGACTGAACCTCAAAAATCAGTCGTTGGAGGCCACACAAAAAGACAGGAACAGAACCCTTTCTGCGACTAAACGACTGGAGCAGAGGCATATTCGCTTCAGATCAGTTGTGGTCAAGGGCGCAATGGCGCCGGAATTGATCGTCAGGACCCAAAATTGCGAGCCAAACTTTGCTGTTTGGCCGCAGCAGGTGAACAGAGGTAGGGTCATGGCGCAAGCAGCAGACTACTTCGAGCGACTCTTCAACACCTTCCGGGATGAGTTTCGCCTTTACAACATCGGGCGCAACCAGTTTGCAGCTTTGTCCTTTGACTTTGCAGGACACAGGAGCGAGTTTCCAATCGAAGAGACTGAGGCATTTGACGATGGAGGCATCGGAGCAAAAGATTTTGTGATAGCTACCTGTTATCGATCAGGTAGAGGTATATTGCACGCTGAGCAGTTTGCGTTGGATTATCTGAAAGGTTTACTTTTGCGGAGGAAAGCCCTAAAGTTCTCGAATTACCGTCACACACTGCTTTTGTTTTCATTCTACTCACCGTGTGAATCGTGTGCCAAAGCTATCGAACAGACTCTGATATACCTGAGAAATTGTTTGCCCCACGTTACCTTGATATTAGGATTCATACAGACATTTAAGAAGGAGAGTAGGCCTAAGCAATCTATCAAGCGGCTTGAAGAGAAATACTACAATTTCGGAGTGATGGATATGGCAGAGCGAGAACGGCGATCACCGCGACAGCTCTTCGTTATAAGACGTTACATGTCCCGTGGACTCATAGAACAAATCCAGCGGCTTCGTAAACGCTGACTACAGCATGTCATATACCTTCTACTCGAATCCAATCATCAGATCACTGTTTATTCCTCGATCCTAAATAGCTTTAAATAAAAGTATCTTTCCATTCCCTTACCAGGCTATTGTATAGTGTGTTGTAGCTTCATGGTATGTAATTCTAGTTATGTTTATAATATATTGTAATCCATACAAACGTCTTGTTTTCGAAAATGACAAAAAACACCAAAGAAAAAATCCATTTGTGATACACATTTCAGGCAGAAAACTCTGAATAGATTTAGATTTGAATACTGAATTTGTAAACAGAAGAATAATCCGGATATTTTTATGTTATGACTGCTAATGTTCTCTTATTAATGATTACATGATCGTCGTTTTATCATTTTTTGATTCTAATATTATGTACACTTTGATAGTACTATCAACAGCAATACCAAGACGGTGATGATTAATGTCATAATACTATTTGATATATTCTTGCCTTAGCATTGTTATGAAATGTAGAAAGGCTTTAAACACATTTTAATCACTGCTGTTGAATGGCCTAGTAATAGTAATAAGAAGAATAATTAAAGTTATTGAAACTTCTAGAATCATGTCGCTAAATAATAATGTTATGCCATTATGCATCTTCTACGCTAACACTCCTGTAACAACGTACTTTAGATTAGCATTTTGCCATGTTGCTGTCGATACAAATTAGTACATGAAATTTGTACATATTAACCGACATGACCATAACACTTAATGTGGAACAATGTCCTCGTACCTAAAACTTTGCTATAATTGTGAATGAGTCAGATGACAAAACTGAAATGTATAAGCTAAATGCAGAAATCGGATGATGACAAGCAACTAATTGCAGAACACAGTGCTTTTTATAGCGCATATCATTACCGTAGTGTCTCTATGCGCTTTAAGGGAGAGGGATGAAAGTAGAAAGAGCTAGGATATGTAGTGTTCAATGTACCAGATGCAAACCCAAACTCATTCATAATAATTATTTCTTTAAACAAAAATGTCTTGAGAGCAGTTTTAAACTTTAACATTGTGGGAGCTTCTTTTATATAACATGGAACAGCGTTCCACAGTGTGGGAGCAGCATGAGCAAAAGATCGCTCACCATAAAATTTTGTTGTGATAGCAGGACATTGGGGAAGACTTTTCTGAGTTGATCTTAGATTACGAGAGGGAGCGTACCTTACCAAGAACTTACCGAGATATTCTGGTGCCATTGAATGCCGGCACTGATAAGTCAGTAACAGTATCTTAACAACTATACGTGACTGAACAGAGATTTGTATATGATTACAAACTTAAAATCAACTTGCTTTGATGTGATTCCCGCCAACTCGGCCAACAGTAAGTACAATAGGCTCTGTGTCATTGTGGTGCTCAATAACCTGGTACATTTATAGTGGACACTATTTGCATGATAATCTTTTAGCCAACTGATATTTATGACGGTTCATGCAAAATAGATTATTCTTTCAATTACTGCTGGACGAGGCTGACTAGATCCGTTACTTTACTGGCCAAAGACAGACACGTGTACTGTAGCTGTGCATTATGTCTAATTATGTTCCAAAATATATAATGGGAATATTTGAGTGTGTGTCAGAAATCTTTCTTGGTATACATTACTCGTATGGGTATTGTGACGGGAAGTGTGTGAATTTAAAGTGAAAATAAGGAACGAGCACGAACAGTGGCATTTATCATTACAGCTAAATTCGAGTTTTCCTCCGGACCCATCTATAAAGTTAAGCACAATATTATCTATCTTTTCGTCTTCACTTTGTACTGTATGCTGATTTATATTTGTTTTAGGAATAAAATCAGACAAATGAACATATTTCTTCATTCGTCCTTTTAGGTTCTAAACACAGATCAATACGTTTACATACATGGTTTACGTAAATATCACGTGTAGGTCTCTTTATATGGGAATTCTTTGCTGATTTGTGATATCACACTGCTGTGACCATGAATATTATTGTAGAGCTCTCATCTACATAATGACAGATTAGATTTGTCATAATTATCTTCGAAAATTATAACTTCTGAGGGGATTGCACAACTTTCCTATAAAAACTTAACTCAGTTTGCCAGTATTCTGGCTGCATTCTTTCTGAATCCACATGTATAATTGTTTTGGGGAATTTTGTCCTATAAAGAAGTGCAAGCGAACTTTATGTGAGAAGTCATTGAAAAAAAAATCTCGTTAACTTATAGAATGACTCATTGTCGGCTGGCACGGAAAGCATATCAGGCACAGCTAAGCATTGAATACAAAGACACATACACAAAACTGCACGGTACAGCATTATAAACACACTTTTGTTTTTATTCACTTTGCCCAAGTATTGTTTCTTTGTGTTCGACATGTATATCATATTCCATTGCAAGTGGACAGGGTATGTTTCACTTTCAAAAGCGATCTTTCGTAATCACAATATCGAGTCATCAAAAAACCACATTGCTCTGGAATTCACAGAATGAAAAAAAAAAAAAAACAACAACTAAGTTCTTGCTCTGTAAAAATCTAGAATACAATTGTATTCCTCACGGTGGAAGTATCTCCCAAAGAGTTTGTGGATTGAAAATCGTGTTGCTATCTTTTCTACGCTAAAACTTTGGGCAGGTTTAAACATGAGACAAGTCACACTTGGCTATACAAATGGCATAACTGGCTTGGGACTATAACTTCTACTCGGTATTGTTCCTTAACAGTGTCATTAAGACGGAGATTATAAATGTTATCATCTTGATGCCTATGCTTTGTTCCTGTTAAAATCGCTGGCTCTGAAGCCACGCAATGATCTTTCATTAAATCTATAGACGCTTTTTAGTTATCGTACAAAATCGTTTTAATTCAGTATCGGTAGGCTGATTTCATCTTTTCTTCTCGGAGTGAAAAACACTGCAGTATATAGAGTACTGTTGTACTATCATAATATTGTAATGCTACATGATGCTTTGTAGGGAAATCTTGTTTCTATGTTGCTAGAAATATCAGCCTTTGGACACACTTGGCATTGCAGGTAGACAATCAGTTAGAGGGTAACGTAAACTTTGTCCTCTTTGCGACACAGATAAAACATTACACAGATATGAACAGCATAATCATGCAATGCCCATCATAGCGTTTTCAATGTTGCGAAATCTGTGACCCTGTGCATCTAATATTGCGTTCCCAGATTGGGTATTCCCCACGAACGTGCTGGACTGCGTAAGGCGGTGGAGCATGGTAAGCATGTCGTGAAATCGGGGGGGGGGGGGGGGCGGTCACAATGGCACGATTCATAACATCACTGAATTGCGAGGAAACCCTTACTGTCTCTGCAATTACCACGGGAAGTCTAAGATTGGCTGTGTCTTTTCTATTGATATCTGACATTCATACACCATTTCTTCTTCGGCACGCAGCTCACTGGTTCATTGATATTTCCTCACAGGATGAGCTTATATTTCGCTGCAAATGTAATAAATATCGCAGCGTCAGGAGTGTTGGCAAAAGTCATGCATGCACACAATTTTGAACTGAACGCATACCAGCGGATTTTCTGAGAAAATGAATGTGGATTATCGACAGAGTTCTCGACTTGCTGTGCTAACGTCTATTGGAAAGTAAAAAGAAGGGAGAGATTCTTATGTCGCGTTTCAAGTTCCTGCAAGGGTTTAGAGTCAGATTTATGGTAACCTCACGGCAGAAATTCAGGATTTCACATTGTAGGCCTACTACTTTCTCTACTTTCTTGACACCAAACTAACATTGATATAGATATTGATGTAGCGATCGATCATTCAGTGTCTTCTTTTGTTGCCATGGCTTCGACGGCATCCATTGAAGAAGCATTCGAGTATTTTAAACGTCTTTATCTGACTTTCAAGGATGAGATAGCTGTCCGATCACCAAATCGGAAGCAGTTTGCCGCATTTTCGCTCGACCTGGCCGGACTTTATCCAGACCGACCGATCTTCCGCGGCCAGGAGTTCGGCGACGGAGGACTGCTGTCGTGGGACTTTGCCGTGGCGACCTGCAGCCGGAGTCGCCACGGGCAGGTGGAGCACGCCGAGCAGCGCATTCTCTGCCACCTGATCTCGAACCTGGAGGACATGGCCTACCTTAACGATGCCGACCACACCCTGCTCCTCTTCAGCTTCTACTCACCATGCGAGGAGTGCAGCATCTTCATCGAGCAGCTCTTGCGAGGTCTCCGCAAGACGCTCCCGAGGATGACCACCATACTTGGATACGTGGAGATGTACGTCGGTAAGGAGGATCGGAAGTTGACCAGCGACGCGACGTCGTCGATGGACACCCTTGGGACGCTTTATAAGCTCAAGGAACAGTTTTCTAAGTTTGACGTGCTCGAGATTCCCAATGTTGTGCATCAAGATTCATTCATTGGAAAGTTGTACGTCAAAGACGACTAAGCGACAAAAACTCCATGACAGAGTATATTCCCAACGAAATTTCGACACGCTTTGATAGTCTTTTCTATACGTCATAATCATTGTGTATTTTACATATACGAATGTGAGTAATGATCAATTTCAGAGTTATGTTGAATGTCCGACAAACGTTCCTTTGTTACCAGGCTCAAATCGTAAAATCAAAGTGCGTCGTTACGTTAAACTCTGTTAAACAAATGACAGAGCCTTTCCATAATCATGATTATTCTGTGAACATATTTCAGGGCACACATGATTTGCGGCAGAGGATGCTCTTACAAAAATGTAAAAATTGATATATTCGTTTGGTATAAAAATTAATGCTCATTTTCTATATCCAGTGATACACCCGTCAATCAAACTGGCAAACGATTATACCAAGGAGACAATATCAGAGGTATCTTATTATGTATTTATAATAACGATATGGTATACCAGTGTATTCAAAAGAAATGCTTTTCGTAATTTCCATACGCCAGGAACTCGATATACACGTTCTTGCCAATTGAAAATCAAAACGCCCCGTATACTGAATATTATAAGAGATCTTTACATTATATCAAAGGTCAAACCGTAATGTTACCTCATAGTATGCAAGTTTCATCGTCTGTTCCTGTATTGAAGAAGCAGAGTTGTACAAGTTTGTCTCTTGAATTTGATTGATTTTCTTAAAAAAAAAAAAACAAACAAGCAAAAATAAAGACAAAACATAGTGCAATATATTTATTTCTGGCACCAGGAACTGGCAACTCATTTATTTTGTTGTTTTTGTATATGCTCATTATATTTTTCACTCTTTCTCAATCTTGTTAAGTATTCTTTATCTTTGTTATCTGGTATATACTTGTATATATGTACTTTTGTTTGATTGTAATCTTGTGAATTTGAATGTATGTTGTTGGTGTTTGTTTTTTTTTTTTTTTTTTATAGTGCAAGGCCCCTTAATGGAGTATTTTATTTTTTTGGTTTTTGGCCTGTTCTGAAAGAAATATGTACATGTATTTTCAAGACGAAAAATTGAGTTGCAGTTTCTCAATTTCAAACAATGAAAGAATAGTGGCATAAGGGTCGCATGAACTAAACCACTTCAAGATGCTTACCAGCTAAGTCGATAGGGTCATCCATTTTTACTTGTGCAATAGGAAAGTGTACTAGAGTGACCCATAGTGTATGAGAAATCTCCATGTCACTTCAGATATTTTCCCTCTTTTTTTTCCCGATCGAAATGGAACAGGATCAAACATTAACAATGTCATAACATATGTTAATATCCCCATCCCTTGCTGACTGTATATTACTGCTCCTAATCATCTTCTTTGAAATTTTGCACAATATGAAAAGCACTGAAATTGTACTTTTTCCTCATTTTTGTTCACTGTCCCTTTTTACCAGGGATTAAGGTTAATGTCATAAGGGTATTATGCAATAAAACTTAATTTTAGTTGGTACAAGTGGGATGAATGTACATATCCTATGTATATATACATATAGGCCTACATACATACATATTCTATGTACATATGTATAACATACAGATATACAAATGCATTATATGATACAGCTTGTATACTTGTTTATTTATGTAGACTTTTTGAAAACTGTTTACTCATCACTATTTTTTTCTTAAAACCACAATAACACGTTTCTGTGAAACTTTCAACACATACTTTCCTTTCTTATACCTTTCTACCTTTTATACATTTTTTCATACCTATTTTTTTTTATATGTATAGAAACATCCAATATATAATAATGAGTTTTCTACTGAAAGTGCAATTTTGGTTCCCTTATTTTGTATATAATTGCATATCAGCAGAGCACTAGAGCATAGCTCAAATTGTTGGAAATGTTGATGTACTCGAATTTTACATCTATTGAGCACAGGAGTTCTGACATAACGTGCAACACCAGTCTCTAAATTGCAACTGATTGCCAAATTGCTGTTCATCGACGTAAAGATCATTCAATGTTTCATTCAGTGTATATAGCCACGATCAAAAATCATGGGCATACATACCCGGGTGGGATAGCTGAATATTGCAAATAACTAGATTTACGTTGGGATTTCTGATGTCTTCACTCAATTAACTGACCTTAGCTCTGAGAAAGAGTAGAATACATGAATGTTTCAAGAGAAAGCAGTTTGGACTGTCACGTTTATAGAAAATCTTGGATATTTCTTAGGTATGTTGGGACAAACTCTGCCTAGCAGTCTGACATTAACCCCCCCCCCAAAAAAAAAAAAACAACAACAAACAAACAAAAAAACCACAAACAAAACAAAACAAAAAACCAACAACAACAACAACTACTGAAGACTGTGCATGGATGGTATACACTTGCCAGTATGGATACAAATACACATATGAGTGAAAGGGTCGTTTGTAGAATTATTTTTGGTAGTTATTTTTATATATGTATTTTTGGTGTGTATTTTTGGTATGTATTTTTAGTATCTTTTTCCCCTTTTGAAGGGTTTGAACTGTATGATGATACATCATAGATGTGTACATTTTGTTTCTGTTTGTGTTTTTTGTCAGTCATTGACAGCTTCTGATAGCTGCTTCACATCTTTGGAGATGTTCATCATTTTCACTGAAGTCACAAAGAAAATGGCAAAATAAATATTCTTAACAAAATCCCCCGTTGTGGAATACTTCTAAAAATCATTAGTGTGCTCATTACAAGAATGCACTACTTGGTACACTCAGTAAAGGTATCTGAAATATAACTGAACTAAGTATCATTTCAAAAATCTGTATGCGTTGAATACCACGGCAAAAGCACATATAAACTGTATACACATTACAAATGAGCCTTCTGTAATCTATAGAAGGGTTAACATTCCATCATGGTTAAGGATTGTGTAACTTTTAAAGTGGAGGAATATAAGTCATAGCCATTTTATTCGTAGGGTTATATATAGTTGTCTCTGTGTGTGTATGTATATATGTATATATATATATATATATTATATATATATATATATATATATATATATATATATATATATATATATATACATACATATACATATACATGTATATATATATATATATATATATATATATATATATATATATATATACATATATATTGAAACAAAGAAAGGGAAAACTGACCAGAAACAAACAATGAATAGTAATAACTTTGAGTAAAGAAAATGGGTTTTCATCAGGATTCGAACCCGAGATCTCCGGATTACTAGACCGGTGCTCTACCGACTGAGCTATTGAAAGCCCTAGTTCAGTGTTCGACCCAAACCCTTAATTCTCTTTGCTCGTGCTCATGAAAACCCATTTTCTGCTCATGAAAAACCATTTTTTTTGCTCAAAATTTTCACTATATATATATATATATATATATATATATATATGATATGTTTCTTGCAATGAAGTTGACTCGGGTCTGGGATTTGAGGATTCCAATGAGTCTCACAAGAGAAAGGTTTGAAATGATCAGAATTGATGGATACAGTATAACAATGTGATGAAGAGTTGGACAGCATAACAGATGGCTTGAGTTTGTACTATTGCGAGTCTGATCTGAATGTGGTTTCAGGACCTTTGCATTTTCAGTGATCAACCATGTATCACAGTATGATACATACTAAAACACCCCAGCCCCCCCCCCCCCAAAAAAAAGGTGAAATAATCCAACTGTACGTCTGTACCATCAGCACAAAATGTGCTGTCACAAAAGTTGGTACTGCCATACACACAATCATAGCTTGAAGGCTGCACAGAGGAATAACACACACAAGGGACAAAGGAGACATCACATGAACATTTCCTGTTTTTACTCATTTTCCATATTTCATCATATGGATAAACAAAAACAAAAATATCAATAATCCAATAAGAAATAAAGGAAGAGATACCTGCGCATACATTTAGAAGTAATTCCACGTCTGCAGATGCCTCGATGTTTATGTTTAAAACCCCATTTCAAAAATGACATGAAGCTAGGGAAATTGCAATAGTTATCTCTCTAATTTCTTGTTTTTCTCTTGGTAGAATATACAGACAAAATGTACACTATATTTACAAATATAACAAGTTGTACAACTTGAACCAAGAAAAAAAAAATATGTTCACACAGGTACATTCACTACGTTTTTAGTCACTATGTGTAAAGAGAGGACGAAAATGTCTACCATGTCCTATGTATGCATTTGTAGAAGCTGTGAACATCACACTGTACACAAGTGCAAAATGTTTGAGTGAATACTTTTTGACTTCTCTCTTAACTCTCTTTTTACAAGACATGGATTACCATGTCACACACACACACACACACATACAAATGTAAAAGAATAAGCTTGGGTGAGCTAACAATCGATCAAAAACTGCCACTAGCTTGCATACGCACCCACAGCACCTCCAACTTTGTTTTTTTTACTCTATAAAATGTTACAACTGGACAGCTGTTGATATTCCTTTTGTATAAAAAAAAAGTATTTGTATGTGTGTACCATTAAAAGGATAATACATATATTTCTTCATGAAAATAATCTACTATGCCATACAATTACCCAATTTTTTGAATACAGAGTGAATGATACAATATGCAAATCAACATGCCATGCATAGACTGCACTACCCTTGGACATTGCAATCACAAACACTGGACACAATTTAGTTGTAACTAAGAGGCCTATGGCAACAATTTTGTTAAAGATGTCACTTAAATTCCCCACCTACTGATATCAGCATGAAGCCACTGACAGACAGCACAGCATAACTCAGTATTAATTTGTTGGGCAGCACATTTCATTGACTGAAAATTTGTGGTTTTGCAAGCAAACAAAATGGACTCTGTTCATACACATCCCTGTTTTGCACAGTGTTTTGGTTTTTTTTTTTCCCAGCAACAGCATGCACACATATCACCACCTCACCACTGAAGCACAATCCACATTAAGACGTGTTTGAGGGGGAGGATTATATAACCTCAGGGGATGAGTAAGGTGACATATCCAAAGACACAGAGACCACACTCTAATTTATTCCGATTTCATGCATGTTTCCACCTTAAAACTGGCCTAGCTTGCAGTTTCTTTCTTATTCACAGAGAAATCTTACACTGCCTCCTTGTGTTTGCATGGTCAAAGCATGCATCATGGAGTCCCCACAATGGGAAAGGGGTGGGAAGGAAGGGCTTGGGAGGAAGGTAACTACACTTATTCGGTAAGCGGTTTCACAGTAATGTTAACTTTTGTATGGAAAATTATTCAGTGCCCTGACAAAATCATCTACTGAACACGACATGACACAATAACTGACACCAGGAGAAAAAAAAAAGTTTCACTGTCTCGAGTTATGACTAATATGCATGCTGCAGATACAGAATGTATGCAAAGTCGCACCAATAACTCTACCTTGACCTGAACTGTGGAACACCATAAACTAGATTAACGCCCAAATCACAGTCCCATGTCTCAGCATCAAAACACATCATGGGGCTAGGCTTATTTCAGTGCCTCCCTTTTTAATGATGCACATCTTCTTGAGTTGCTTCTGGAGTATATCACAAATCTGCTAGACAGCCCAAAATTTTAACCCCTCTCCCCTCCCCATAAAAACACAAAACAAAAATAAAGAGATTATATGGCTCTTTGTTTTCCTGTACAAATTTGCAATCATGAATGGCTTACTATATGCCACTTGTACATAGTTTACAGGTCCTTAAAATGCTGCTGCATGTAAATGTACTTGTGGTGTTTCACAAAAACACTCACATGAGTAAGTATGGGCCTCTAGTATATAGATATGCAAATGACATTGAACATTATCACAGAGCTGTGTTTACCTCTAATAAGAAAATTAAGTGACAGTGGATAGCAAAATACACCAGAATGCACCTGATCATCTTAAATCAAATAGTTTAAAAAATGACTGCTTCAAAAATAATGTATCTAGAAAACCTGTCACATTGTTTCGCTTGAGGATGGCACAAAACTATCAGAGATGTTCACACACATCAAAAGGACTTCAACATAATGATGCAACACAAGCTGGACATACATCAGTCCTTACGTGCAAAAAAGGAAAGCTTTTTCTCTCTATATCAGAGAAGAAAATACAATCATGTTTGCCACTCAAGTGTTTAGTACACTATTGTAGAGGATCCCTTTCTATTTCTCTAATGAGACAATCAAGTGAATGCAGGCTTCCTTGGGGTGGAGCAAGACATAACAGTGGATTGTGCATGTGAATGATTGACAGAACATTTATCAATAACTCATATGGAAGGGAGGGGGTTACCATTATACTGATTTAATCTACTACCCATTTCCTGGACTTAAATGTACAATGAGACAAATCAGAGAGAGGGTGTCAACAGCTCTCATCACCTTTGCCCAAGTTCTGGGCTCAGAAGGGGAATCTATACACCATCATATCAACTGAAATGATGCCAGAATTTACCTATAAAAACCTGTCACCGAGTGTTATTTCACTCACTGTAGTGCGGCAGGTGTACCAAATGGTTTTATGACATTGATTGTCACATATAATCAGTCTGTCAAAATGCAGTCAAAGAACTGTTTTGAATGCAAGTCGGTCAAACTTGAAACTCTTGGATTAACCATCAACTTGGTCAAATTTGTGTGGCGAGGTTGCTAACGAGATAAGGTCTTGGAGTATTTAACACTACGTAGGTAGACAAATATAAAGAGAAACAATGTGCAAAACACATTACATTTGACGACAGGTCACAACTTGATAGGCTAAATAGCATATGAATGTGGTAAATGTGGAAAGAAAAGAAAGGATGTGCAGAGTGAAATAATACGATGTTAGTTTCTATCATCTGTGTGGTGAATATGGCACTTCAAAGACAAGTGGTTACAGTTCATACACATCTGCAGTTAAGGGTTTCCACTTTCACACTAACAAAATGAAATTATCACTTCCAAATCACACATACATATTTGGCATCTACTGAGGATCAACTCATGAAATACAAAATTTGGATTGAGTGATCTGTTTAATGACCTGTCTCTTGAGTATTGGCCATCCCCTGCAGCAAGTATCCTCTACATGCACAATTTTGTATGTACCTTACAATTTATACAATCAAAGATTAACATTAATACAATATACCGCTGCTGGAATGGAAAAGGCCAACACAAAGCCATGTCATGTAGAACTGACACCAAACTGTATGCCTTTCTCCTAAAAAAAGGTTTAATCACATCTTTGGCAAATTATTTCAACAAAGCAGACAGCTATATGAATGCGGTGTTCAACTTTGATCCACTCACAGCTGATCAAGCTGACAGACTGGGCAATGGGCTTGATTGCCTTGGGTACCTGCTGGATTGCCAAGATCCACTAAGCAGAGGCCAGTCAGGATGGGGGGGGGGGGGGAACCTAACAAAAGGAAACATTATATCTCCATTCTCTACAAAACAAGAATACATTGCTTTAAAAAAAAAAGAAAAAGAAAAAAGATAGAAAAGAGGTTGGCAGCATACCTTAAATTTGAGGGCCATGTCTTGTTTTAATCAGCACTTCATCTACACGGATGAAATCGACAAGCTCAATCATTCCTACACATCTACGATACTTTAACATCGATTTCTGGTACCTCATGGAGAATGAAAATGGGATGGCTCAAACACGATAAATGCTTCCTCTTATGGGCCCTTACGGGTACTCTTGTGCATAATACAGCAGATTTTAAATAGCTGTGCCTACTACATGCAATACATGTTAAACTTCTTCATATGTGTAGAAGTGACATAACTTCTTCATACACTAAAGCCTCAGCACACTCTGACTCGTACAAACTTGCGATAGTCATTCTCGTCTAGATTTTATATATATAGAAAATCTTTTGTAAATCAAATGAAGTTGCCAAGCAGGGTGATAACATGCATACCGTTTCTTATCATCATTAACATACTTGTGCAGTCGCTTATTAATGACATTATCTTGAGCTGAGGAAGTGACAAAGAGTGGTGCAACACGTGAACGTCACTAAGCTGACACAGTTCACACTTAGTTGATAACATGAAACTTTAGATGATTGCCAAATATAGCGAGAGAAAAAAAAAAGGTAGAGATCAACCGTGCCAATATTTAGTTTCATACATGGTCTCTACGCGTATTCTTGGTATCATTAGTTCAGTTTTCCTGGCATAGGTCTCCAGAAAATTTTAAGCGAAAAAAACAACACCACCACAAAATTTCTGTTACACATCCTACCCTCACACTACGAAGTTGACAGGATGTCTTTTGGGCATTCTATGTCTCCTCCACTTTGTCGTCATTGATATCACCATGGAACATTAGTATATGAAAAGAAATAAACAAACACCCTGCATTTTAAATCTTGCCCCTACCCCATTCCACACGACAACAAAAATAGAGAAAGAAAGAAGAAGAAAATGACATATTACAGACACCTTCTTTACACAGGACTGCCTTTTTGGTCTTCAGTCTATGAAGTAAATAATTATGCCTCCCAAGTGACATTAAAAAAAATGGCTTCCCATGCTCTAGTGTGCAAATCCCTATCACAAAACTTTCGGGAGATATACACCTTGCTCCTACTTCTTTCACTTGAAACTTGACTGATTCCACACATTCACTGAATTAAGTGCCTATAGCAGCCAAAACAGATTGTGACATTCCGATGTAATGTCAGACATGGGTAATTTCAATCACAGTCGTAATTTCACATCATTGGCAGGTCACTTTTGACTTTATGGGAAGGTCTATCTCTCAATTCTCTGAATCAGTTAAATCAGCTTTGACTGCATGAACAACCTATCTGAAACAAAACATTTATCTACATAGTTGTGAATAAGTTAAACTATCTGTACAAAACCTAGAGAGAGAGAAAAAAAACCCACAAACACACACACTATAAGGGAGAATCTGCAAGAATACTTCACTACTCATAGGGTAGCTCAAGACCCCCCCCCCCATTATATATGCACACAAACAAACATGAAAAAACAAAACCCAACACACACATAGGGATTGGATTAACTATGACCACGAACCATTGGGGGGAAAAGTGCCGTTGTGGAAACATTCTATCATTTATGATTATTACAGACTGATCACTAATTAGTACAGGGTTATGGAAAAGCAGATCTGTTCTCTGTTTTGCGTTTTCTACTCTTGAAGATTATGATTATTGCAAATACCATGCATACTTACAAAAGATGTACTTGGCGAACAAGTCCTCAAATGTCCCTCTAATATACACACCATTATAAAATGGGCTTAATACAGGACAGAGAGTCATAATCCATTGTCTCCTATTAAGTACATTCTTCGGCTAAAGATCTTTCACTGCTTCATAGTCAAGAAAATAGGTTGGTTCCATTTTTTTGTTTGTTTTCCTTTCCTGCACGTAGCACATTGATATGACTGTAATGTGTGCTCATGTAACAACCACGCACCAACTTGAGGTATACGGGTACCACACAGATATCCACCGCAGGTGATATGAACTGGTTATAGAGGCAAGGTGCAGGGGGTGGGATGCCGCTACCAGCACCCCAGATAAAATCTTAGTTCCTACTGCGCATCCTGGCAGCATAACACACAAACTTCATCACTACCTCTCGTGTCCTCTAACGATCAGCTCATAAAAGCCTGACTGTAGCAGCAGCAGACTTCCCGTTGGGGCTGTTGTCCTTTCAAGAAACAAACAAACAAGACACATAGAATCTACTTATTTGGCTCCTTCACATCCAATTGCTAAGTAGGTGATGAGAAAATAAATAAACAAAAAAGTTAACAAAATTATGAACAACCAACACTCATGCACATCCATTGTAACATCAGCAAAACCACATGCTTTGGCCCCAACTCCTCGTTCTGTCCAATGCAGCAACTAGACCAATATGGCGCCCTCAGTCTGTGAATCCAAACAATCCCATTTTGTGGGAGAGACAGCAAAGAGTCCATCAGAGGTGGAGTTTTCTTGGGGAGCATCCAGGGGGGGCAGCCATCCATGCACCATGTCTGTGCTGCCACGTCCGCAGACCAACTGTCCTTTCCTTCTAATTACTGCTGTTGGTTTGGTTATTTAGATGATTCATTTCCAGTTTACTTAGACGTTTCCACAGTTCATCCCGTTCCTTCTCCTTCTTCTTCTCCCTGCAAGGGGGACGGGGGGCAGGCAAAAGGTGGGGAAGATATAAGAAGAAGAAAAAGAGACACAGGATTATTGGGAGTTTGATATGATACCCTACGCACTGAATAGTATACAATGGCACCCACACACTTAACATGAAGGGCGGATCGTTGCATTAAAATGATTAATGATGCTCTTAATGTCCAGGGTACTGTTGCACATATGATAAAACTACATAAATGACTGCAAATTTACAGCATGAGGCATGGCAGGAAGAAAAAAAATCCTGATGGCTGACTGGCTGTTACTATGACAGTGGCACTACTTGAACATGAGAATCAGTAGTGATTCTCTTATCTCCATGATACAACTGGCCACCCGTCTCTCACAGTAAGCTACTATCTTACCGCCTACGCCCGATTCCCAGAGCACATAAACACAGAGAAACCACAACAAAAACAATCATTCACCGCAGGGCGCGATAGCGATATATTTTTCCCGCGAAGGAAAAACAGAGGGGGTCTCTGGAGGAGTACACTATAGGTATGTGAAGGTACGCATCCTTCAGGTCTATGGACACTGTCCAGTTCCCAAGGCGGAGCAAGGGGAGAATGGATGAGAGGGTTTCCATGTGGAAGGATGCTGCATGTACATACTGGTTGGGTAGCTTGGGGTTTAGAATCATACGGATGTCGCCCGAGCGCTTGGGAATGAGGAAGACAGGTGAGATGCACAATCGTGGGTGGTCTGCCATCTCCTCTATCACCCCCTTGGACAGCAGGGAGGAGACCTCCATTGTTATTTTGCCTCCTGTCCAAGGGGGAGGGGGTGAGGATGGAAGGCGGCGATGCCTCTGGGGAGCGGTTGTTGAAAGCTCTACCTGATAGCCTGTTCTCACAACTGAGAGAATGAAGGCAACGTCTATAATGTTGTGCCAGGCAGAGGCGAAGGATAGGAGCCTGCACCTGACCTCCCTTGGAATTACGCGCGCTCAAGCTGCAATTTTAAAAGGCGGCTGTACCAGTATTTTATTTTTTGATATGTTGTTCTTCTAATTCCAAAAGACTAAGCTGTGCAAATAAAAGCGGGATTTCATCACAATTTAGTCCGCAATTTCAAATTCAAAATGACCCTTTATTGGTGTTATTTATGCTAATGAGCTGACGAGACTAAATGTCGCGACGTATCAGGTGCACAACTAACATACTGATTTTAAGCACTCGCATACCTATCCGTTAATTCGTACCGAGTAGCAGACGACGCTTAGGCCTAATTTAGCTAGCAGGCGGCGCTTGTGTACTGTCCTATCCATGTTGATATCTCAAATTTCACTGAACCAAATTGCACCAAAATTACCTGGGATATTATGTGGGGGATTAGGGGGTGGCTGCAGTGCAGCTTGCCACAGTTTGGTCCTGAAGGCACCGCAACCGCCTAAGGTAGGCAGGCGCCACAGATGGGAGGTATGCTCATGGGCCTGCTGGCACATCGCAATCTCCTCCTTTACACAATGTGCGAATTGCCCTGGAAACAGCTGTGGGCCTTCAAATGGGAGTCCATGCAACAGCTGTGCACTGTGCCTATCGGAGAAGCCAAGAGCTCGGAGTGTGAGATCTCGGCGTCATCTGGTGGTATACAGGGCCATCCTTGTCTGCTGCCACAGGAGTTCTGTCAATGTGAGCAGCAGAGAGGATAATAGGGCCCTGTCTTCCGGCGATACCCCGAGCTCATCGGCTTGAGCGTTGAGGTTAGCTAGTGTGCCAGTGTACGCAGACAGTCGTATGGACGAGCGCGCGAGCTGGGCCATCTGGACCCAGTTCCTGTCCTCCTTGAGGAATGGCTTACGTCACAAGGG
Organism: Diadema setosum; assembly: GCF_964275005.1. Lineage (NCBI taxonomy): Eukaryota > Metazoa > Echinodermata > Echinoidea > Diadematoida > Diadematidae > Diadema > Diadema setosum. Next base: position 6,559,957 of record NC_092685.1, read on the forward strand.
ATTGCCACCTGTGACGTGATCGCCGAGTGAGAACAGTTCCGGGGAGAGCTGCTTGGGGGCAAAGAAACGTTTATAGTCCCTTGGCTGGAACAGGAATGCTCCGCGCAAGCCAGGAGGGCCCACGCGGAATTGGGTTTCAGCAGCCAGGCGCTCATACTCCTGGCGGAAATCCGCAGTGAGCAGGATGCCAGGAGCTGCTGAGGTGGGGGACCTGAAGAGGAGTGAGGCCTGTTGCTCATGGGGGGAGGACTCTGGCTTAATAGAGTAAAAGTCCCCCAGGTAGCGGAGGAGAAGAGCCTTTGCTTCCTCCCCAAGAAGGAGCAGCCGCCTAGGCGACTCAGGTTCCCCCTGTGGCTCAGAGCCCAGCGCCGCAGGGGAAGAGTTGTCCATGGAAAGGGCATAATCTGATGGATTAGACCAACAGGAATCAGCCACTGGGGCAACCCATTGAGTGGGAGCCTGAGGCTGTGGGGAACCAGCCACCAGCGGGAGTGTGTCACTGCCGGGGGTGGGTGCTGGGGAGCGGCCCTGCAAGAGATAGGTGTGACTAATATCTGGTCGCGCCAGGGTAGAAGTGCAGGCTGGCGGTGGGGGCCGCCTTGGGGAGACCTCTTCGGGAGGCACGCCTGCTGCGGCCATGGGCGGTTGTGAGCCCGCCATAGCCCTTTTTAGCACGCTTAGTTTTAGTCAGGCCAGCAGAGGGGCGGTCGGCACAGCACTTTTTCTTCCCCCCTTTCTGAGAGGGAGAGTCAGGCGCCGACCCCTCGGTATTATCCGGCTGAGCGGTCATATCCGATCGTGGCAGACCAGGCCAGCCACAGGTTGGGGAGCGCTCAAGGAAAATGCCCAGCCACAATGGCGTAAGAGACCAGCCACACGCTGGGGGAGTGGGGGAGGCCCTGGGCGGCAGCGAGCCTGGCCGGCAGCACTGGGGGGGGGGGGCATGCAAGGTATTTGCTAGGCCCGGTGGAGGACATGTCACACCAGTATGGGGCGGAGGCTCCCAGCTGCTGCCCTCGTGAGCACTTTCACGAGAGGACGAGGGTAGCCATGAACAGGAGGGTTCATCCGGCTCTGTGTCAGAGGGCAACAGAGCAGAGAGAGGGGGAGCCGATGCTGCTAGCTGGTTGGAGGTCAGACCCTCTGCTGGCGGCAGGGGCGCGTCAGCAGCAGGAGGGAGCGGGTTAGCCCTCCCTGCGAGCCAGGACTTCTGGGCAGCCGAGGAGGCCCGTGTCCACCACACGCAAGTTTCACATGGGGTGTCATGGCTGCAAGCCCGATGCTGGGGGCACGCTGTGTGGGTGTCCTTGTATGGGAGGGGATGGCAACACTTTACACAAAACAGTGGCGTACTGTAAGAGGAAAAAGAACAAGAAAACAACTTGTAAGAAAGTGTTTTCAAAATACTTACCCACCTGCACCAAAGAACCAAAGAAACACTAAGTTCATATGTGAATTTTGACCAATGTGGCTTGCCATAGTGATTTCACAACAAGGAAGTGAGCCATTCAACATGCCATAATAAAACCACCACATGGAGCGTGGGAGGGCAGAAAAATGAGGATTCATTGTAATTTATAACTGCCATCCTAAACAAAGGTTAGCAAGGTTGACTTGGCATGGTAAATAAGAAAGACAAACCAAGAATTAAGGCAAGAAAGCCACCAGAAGTAAGGGCGGGATTGCACGTGAACACAGGCAAAAACCCTCATTGGTACTACGCGTTACCTTTGCATGGCAGAGAACCGATGTGATAGGCGAGGTTTCTCTGTCAAAAATCCCTTTTGCTGACAAGGGTAGGTTAAGCACTATACTCTACCCCAAAAACTACTGTAATAAGGAGTGGTGCATGAAAGGGGTTGATTTGATGCTTGAACTACCTAGCAGGATGAGAAAGCCAAAGACACATCTTGACATCTCGGAGCGCGAGCGGTAAAAAGAGGATGATTTATGGACAAACTTGCGCACATCAGGGGTGCGTGCCGCCGGGCGCGTGGCGATGTGTGCGGTAAGTGATGGTTTTTATTGTGGTTCCTCTGTGTTTATATGCTCTTGCAATCAGGCATAGTCAGTAAGATAATAGCCAACTTAGAGGGATAGGCAGCCAGTTGTACTGAATGTAGACTAACTTGATTTGAACCTATCATGATATCATTTCTCAAATCATGGCCATAATATGTGCAACACTAGATTAAAGTTACTTGAGGAACTGCAAACATGTAAAATGAGCCACTGACAGAGCTGAAGTTTTGGTTTAATTGACCACTAAGAAGTAACTCATTGCTAATTAGCACTCAACTGCAAGACATGAGGCTTTCAATCACACGCAAAGGACTTGGTTATGAGGATAAAGTGCCATGCCCTAGGGCACTATCACTGCTCTAAGCAGACTTGAAACAGGGGCCTCAAGATCAACAGACCTTGGTCTGATTCTCAGAGTGACAACACCTCAGATATCACTTCTCTCTCTTGCCAAAGCATATATCTAAATGAAATTTGGGCATTGATCGAGAACATTTAAACTAGATCTGTTTGCCATCTTTCCCCCTTCAAAATCTCAGGCAAGTAGAATATCTATTGAGAAAATAATGACCCCCGAGAGTTGGCAAATAAATGACCATGGCTTAATGGATTCGATGATGAGTAGTGTACTGATGAGCACACCGTTGTAATTGTTTACCTTCGCTAATCAACCACTTCCCCTTCACTGCTCTCATTAAAACAAATCTTCATAGTGGATGAATTCTCCCTCCGTGATGAGGGCACAGCACCATGAACTCAGTTTGGGCAAGCCATTGCACCCAAAAGATGAGTGTTAAAAAGGGCTAATGTTTAAATGAGCATTGTAGTAATGTCATGTGATTAATATCTATTCAAGACAATGTACGAACACAAGATCTACATTACTGTGATAAAATTTGTGGTCTGTGAGTCCATACTGGTGTGTAACAAAGCAATGAACGTGTGCTTTGTGCATGTGTGTGTGTTCACATGCATGATGTACTATATGTCAAAATCTCATATGTACATGTATTTGATCAAGTCACATCGAGTTGTGCAATATTCACCGTCATTCCTATTTGGCTTGTGGGATATCTGTGATGTCAAATTAAAATCTTGCGCAGAATGATAAAAAAAAAAAAGTTTGTGTGCATGTGTGTGTATGCATGCATGTTTGGGTGAGTGAATGCATGTACTTAGCTGCTGTCATACTAGTGTTACAAGAAAGGTAAAATCTGATCTCCCGTCAAACGGAAAAGGAAACCCCTGGGGCGAATCAACGTTTCAACTCACTTTTGTCTCTCGGCCTTGTAGCTGGTGGTGAGCTCGTCAAACAGCTTGCTATTCATATCCATCAATGTCCTGAGTACATTGTAGACCAAGGCAACAATGGTTCTGGCAAGGAAGAGAAGGTGGAAAGGTGGTTAAGGTGGAATGTGATAACATATCATGGGTGGGGAAAAAGAGGAAATTCAGACCATACAACATTCTTTTCAATCTAATGTTCTTTCTGAAGCCACTGCAAATAAAATGACATTAGTAGGATAATCCTGGCAGGATATTGCTCTTGACAAAGAAAAAACAAACAAACACTATAAAAAAAGAAGAAGTGATTTTTCACTTGTACTGCAAGGGTACAGGGGCGGATCCAAGAATTCTGTAAAGGGGGGGGGGGGGCGTGACTAATTATTTCTCGTGCCACTTTCGGGTTTCATTTCATTTTTTTCTTTTTATTTCGTTTGTTTTTAACGAAAAATAAAGGGGGGCGTGCGCCGGTTGCGCCCCCCTCTGGATCCGCCACTGAAGGTATAAATTTCTAAGCTCCAACTCAAGAACTTCTGAGGACAAAAATTCTACACAACCTGAAAAATTGCATGATCTTCATTTCCAGATAATTGCTTGATCATGACACAACTTAAGTACGCAGAGACTTAATAAGTCTTTTACCATGAGTTGGGGAGGGGGAGGTATAAATGCAGATCCAAACACACCAAAGAGACAATGACTGGGTAATCAGGCACTGAAATGCTCCTCATCCAACATTCAAGTCAAGTCAGCACTCATATTCTTTCAGGAAATATACTTTCTCTCTCTCCCCCTTATCTTCTCTATCTATCTATCTACCTCACTCTCTAGCAAAGTAACTGGATGCATGCATGCCTCCTCATCTTGTCTTCTTGGTCTCCCATTCTTATGTATTTCCATGTTTACAGTTTGCGTGTCCCTTTTGCTAACCCTGGAAGTTAAATTCCTTTCATAAGCTGGTGTATTATAGAGGTAGCTGATTCAGACCTTTTCTCAGAATAATAAACCTTAAAACTTCTTAATGACGGAGGGGAAACAATATTAAAGATTTCCAAAGAATTTATTCAAAACTTGAAAGAATTCACACCATTACGCCCGGTACAAAAGGGGAGCATATTCTCAAGTGACATGGGGTTAGTCTTTTGTTTCTTTTTAAAAACTCTGAGGTTTATTACTGATATTATTCTTCAACCAAGCAGAATTTTGTGACATTTGAAAAAGGGAGGTACGACATATAAATTGCAATGGCTTCAGGCAGAACTGTGATATATAAATGCTACATATGCATAGGTGACAACAAAGGGGACATTTATCTGGATGTGTATACTATTACTAGCTTTGAATTGGTCACACTTTCATCCTGGATTAAGTCCCTGACAAACTTGTCAATCTGATGACTTATTTCACATTTCCTTGAAGGCAATACCACTACATGATGGAGGTGACTTTGATAAAAGCAACCATAAAGAATGTTAGAAGATACATAAAACAACCAATTATGGACTTAAAAAGTGCCCTGTGTTTCAACTGCAACCACATCGTGCAATTCAGCGATACTCACTGGTTCCAGTGGTCCTTGGATATCCTGTAGAGGTTGGGAAACATGATGGGCATGATAGCCGCATTGTTCTCTTCAATTAGACTCACAACGTACTCGTTGTTCCAGAAGTACAGTGCACGCTCTGCAACCTGGGGGTGTGAAGGGGAGAGCAGACAGCAGTCATGTATTTAGATGTATTCCCAAGAGGATGCTTGACAAGTACCTATACCTATGCTGTTGCTGATGATGACAACAATAATGAAGAAGAACATTTTATAATGCCCTAACTCTATCAAATAACATGCTCTTAGTAAAGATGAAATTACCTGCATACAGCAAGAAAAATCTCCTGTATGTCGTGAGAGGACATTTTACACACTGTTTTATGTTCTTGTTAAATTTGTCTTCATTTACAAATTATGCCCTTGTAGTACATTAAAAGCAAGTTTTCTTTCACTCTTCAGAATCCCTAAAAATCCATCAATATCCATCAAGGGACTGTTTTAGGGGGGAATTTGCAACTAAATACTTTCTCCACCACCAGTCCTGTGACACTTCAAATGTGCTTTGACACTCACGAGAGCTTTGACAAGCGAGGGCAAACTATTAACACTTGCTTTTGACACTCATGTGACACTTAATTGATACAAATATAGACCAATGAAAACAGGCGCAGATACACCGAGGACACCTCACCTGGAAGTGTGGACTTGCGACACATTTGGCTAGCTGCTTGAACAGCATGTCAAGGATCTTGACAAATTGTGAGGGCTCTATCGCGTCTAGGATCTCTTCCATTTCACCTAGAAACATTACCTGCAAACAGAGAGAGAATGTGATAACAAAGAGTTTAATGGATTGACTTTGAACAGATTATGAATGTCATGGCCTGTGACTATTCCTGCAGCATTGCTCATCAAGCTGCAACTAGTACAAATCTGTAATAAGAGTAACTTCTGACAACTAATTACATTGATCTACAGAAAATCAGTGCCCCTCCCTCTCCCATTTTGCACTTTAATAAGGAATGACATCACACTTTCTGGCTTTATCATGTATTTTGATCATGTATATTATGCCACAAACAGTGACCAAAGAAGCAGGTCATGGCATGCACTGCACAACCGTCTTTTCATGATAATGGCACATATACCAAAGTACATAGCACACAGCCTGTGTTCTAGCTTACTTGAAATCTATTATCTGGACAGAAGAAATATGAAGACACAGGCTCTTATCTGATCTGTCAGAATTTTCAACATCTCATGATCTTTCAAACATATTTCATAGAAAGTGACATGTCAGAGACATCTATCAGAATGGCAAAAATTGTTATGTTTGGCTAGACTTTGTCGTCTCATTTCAAACTCTCCTCTTTAAATATATCTACCCTTTGAGGATTAACGCATGGTTTTCCGCCCCGATTGAAGAACCAACTCACATTTGCATGATGTTTGTTGCCACATTACGACACCACACCAAAATCTATGGACACTAGTGTGGGGGTTGGGAACAAGGGCAGCATCTCATAGGAGAAGGTGATGTGGTTGCTGCTGCTAAATCTAATCAGGAAAGAAATGCTGCCCTACCCTACACCAGGGGCCAAGTACAGTACCACTGTCTGAGAGTGCCCAGGCATCAGCCTATGGCACATGTATGAGGAACATCAACAGCTTCCTACAAAGAACTGTTCATTCTAAACATTGGAACATGTCAAAAACATTCTCAGTATGCTTGAAGGTATTCATGCAGTGGTGCTATAATGGTTCTCACTTGTTTCATCATCACAATTCACAGATACATTGAACATTCAGAATATTCCTAACAGCTGATGGGGAAATGTTCTCATCTTTTATGTCTTCACTGTCCTGTCATTCTTAAGTGTAATGTAATATTGTATTGTATTAATTACATTATATTCTATTTGTAATGGTATACTCTGTTTGTTTGGTTTTTTTTTTTTGGTTGAATAAATGGTAATAATAACGATGATAATATGATTAGTTTGACTTGAGCTGTAAGTATATACCACAGCAAGTAAGAGTATGGGATGATTTACCCATAATTAATCTGCAATCCTCTTTAATCTACACATAGATGATCACTTTGCTTTCAGGTTGGTGGGACAGAGACTGGACTTTCATTTTAGAGATGATATGCTACAACTCCCTGGAAAAAAAAATAACTGCAGCAGTAATTGTCCTCCAACTCTTTGTTCTCATAGAAATCTGTGTATACTTTAAGCGAACGATCTGGAGTGTGCATTCCTGTGACCTTGATTGGAAAGTGATTGTTGCATTCGTAGCTTCCTTGCTTCAATGAATCTAATGAAAGGAAAAGAAAATAAATGTTGCTGCATGCAGTGCAACTTGTTCTCTTACTCAAGTAGCTAGAGCATTCCCATCAATACGCAATTCCAAGATATATTCAAGCAGTCCTCATGAAAGATCAAACAGAATGGTACAAGTTTCAATACTATCCATATGAAACAGACGGTTGTTGGATTTAACAATCTTACATGTTTTCAAGAAACTCCATCAGTTACAACCACATTTCCAAATCAGACGACGTAATAAAGCTATCACCTCACAACTGTCCCATTAGTTTGCACTCAAATGAGTGAAAATCACGTTTTGGGTGATTGTTTAATAACTACAACCCTTCAATCCTAAAAGTCATTATAAGACTCAGTTATCACAACACAACAAGTTCAATGTAAAAGATAGTTGTGTTTCCTTCTGATTTTATTCTAAAAGAAAATTTACTAAAGATTTGTGTGTCGCTCCATTTCAGATTTTAGTGCCATTTTTTCTGCTCTGTAAGATTTCAAATCAACTTGAACTTTCATGTGGATGAACACTGCAGAGCTCTATGACTGCATGGTAACCTCACAAGGCTTGGGTTCTCCACCTCACATAGATATTAACACCTGGCTGGCATGTTACCTCTGCCAGTATGTGAGTCAAAGTTCAGCTCTACTGCTTCCGATCGAAGCTGGAGCTATGCGTCTGACATGAACGTGAAAATTCTGAACGGAAAGTGACAAGGAAACAATAGCGAGAGGGAGGCGTGTGTGATTTGAGAGTTTTCACGCGGCTGTTGTCCTATTTTTGGATGCATTGATTCAGTTCCTGGAGGCCATCCATCCTGCCCTTGAAGAATGCTCCGTGTATGCCACCTCTCCCCTTCCTCTCCTGTGGATACGACTTCGGCCTGTTACAAATGATAATGAATGTTACTTCTTGTCTTCACTCACCTCTTTTGCACTACATGTCTTTGGCCAGAATTTTAGTAATCCGCTTACAACCTGCAATTTGAGAAAGAAAAAGAAAGAGAGGAGACTGTTTTACAAACAGAGCCAGTCTTCATAATCTGAGGGAATAAAAGGGAAGGGGAAAAGAGAAAGAGTCTAACTTTGATTACTGTGTTCATCTACGAATGGCTCTGCTGCATTTTCCATTCTGATCAGCGTAATGCCGCAAAGTGGGTGCTTTGAGTGTGATTTCAAAAATACTTCTTCAGCGATGACGTCTAATGGATGAGTCAGAGAAGCTAGAAATACTGTGAGAGCCGGCGTCATGTGTTCCAGTGTCTTCTGAAGGTTGCATGTCTCATTCTATACTCTGTTTGCATAGACAGTCTCCAACCCCCCCCCCCCCCTCCCATGTGAACATGAACATGGAAACAAACTGCATACACTGACATAAAGTGCCTTCAGCAAATGAGGGATATTTGGTCATGAATTTCAAATTCTCTGTTCAAATATGAGAGTGGGCAGATTTCAGCTGGAATCTAACATTGCAATCCAAGAAAATCATAAATACAGAAGTGAGACAGATATACTAAATCAGTGATAACCATCAAGGAATGAAAAATAATATCAATGTAAAAGATACGTCAAGAGTTCCCATGGCAATAAACTATTTCTTACAACATCTAGTGTGTATCTCAGACTGGCTACCCTAGTCATTTTATAATGTTCTAGTCTGTTTTGATTAAAAAAACAATAACAACAAAAAAGAACAGCATTCTTATATCTGCATAGGATGTTACTACAGTTTTATTGTATTCTATTCTTAAAATTCTAACAGGCACAAGCTTTAGACTTTTCATGAAAAAACAAAGGTAATGATAACAAGTTCTAAGTCACACTGTCATGTGACTACAATACAAATATGAAGCATTATAGTGTCCACATGACATAAATCTCCAAAAGTAACCTCTTGTCATCTGCTAGTTTGCTTTAATCTAACACTGATCTGTTGCTTTTCTATTTCACCTCTCTCAATGAAAACAAAAGTTTCTTTGTGGAACAAATTTTCCTTTGATGCATGTGTGGGAAAAATGTGAAGGAAGTAGCATTTTACAATGTTCAGCCTCTTGTACTATAGTAGTAGCAGGCAGCTGATGGATTATTGTCCTTAACAAGCAAAGTCCATCAACTGAATATCAAATAAGGTAGCCACAGAAATGAACGATGCAACTGCTTTTGATGAGCTAATACACAGGTGCCGTCATCATGATAACTGTTGACTTTCTTTAAGCATATGAATAGAATTGCAGCAATGCCATAAATGTATGTCTTTAGTAAAGGTCCTATATGTTGCATGAAAGTACATTTTTCTCTTTCTTTCTCTCTCATGCTAACTCACAATAAGCACTCCAATTCCTCCACATGGTAGGGCTGATCACAAGACGAGTCTGTCTGTCTACAAACGGCTGTGGTGATGGAGGTACAACTTCCCCACCAGTATTTTCTCATTCTCAAAGTCCTTCTACTTGATTTGACTTACATTGATCTGCTTTAACATGATTGAGCACTATTAGAAAGCTTTGAATGCTTATAAGCAAATTACCACGGGACCGAACACTTATAGTCCGCTCTGAAGGACAGGCCAATGAGGATAAAGTGCCTTGCAAGGGGACTTGAACCAGGGACCTTGTGATTTACTGTCTGTGGTCTTAACCACTGGGCCACAACAGCTCTTTAGTTCTGGAACATCAATCTCAAACTACACTGCACATGCTGTAGTTGTCACACTGAATCTCTTCCAAAATATGGTGGATCTACAATTGGCTTCTTTCAGCACTTTAGGTGCATGTAAACCTTAATACTACTCACAATAGTCAAAGCTTCACCACATCACTTGCTATTCCTGTCATGTATTGAAATGCATGTCAGGGATGTTAACAGTATATAAAAATGCTCTAAAAAACACAACAATTTGCAAAGCAGTCTAGCAAATTATCCTAACTACAAATTCCTACAAACTAGCTCCAATTTGTATTCAAAATGAAAAGAAGTATCTGATAATTTCAGGTTTCATGATACCAAGAAAGCAGCAGTGAAGGTTGAATATGACATATCACATTACCAATTTATGAAGGCTAAGTCAGTCATCGAACAGTCTCAAACTGAAGGGAGTCAGTGACAAAGCTGAAATCCCTAACATGTTATACATTTAGCATACTTCACATCCCTGACATAATCTGGGTCCCCTAAGCCAGGAAATATCAATGGATTTGCTACTCATCTGAGCATGTTGTTCCCCGAGTACAACTGGGGCCAGGGAATTAATAGAGGACACTGCTTAATATTGCTCCTCCTTCATAAAGGCTGACTGTTATCATGTTTTTGGACGTCACATATGCACAGGTGTAGGCGTATCATGATTTGCCAGCTGCAAAATATTTGAAAGAATCCACTGAACCGACAGCACGATTCAAATCTTGTCATATACAGATTTGACGAGACATCACTACACAGGTACTTTCAAATATAAATTACATTTACAGTGGGATGTGGCAGTCAACAGCACTAAATTAATTCTGCTATGTCACGTTCGTGCAGCTCAGCACAGACATGCAGCAAAGTGCGGCGATCAACTGCACACAGAAATGTGAACAATCTCCGCCGTCTGCAGGATAGGGCATTGAGAGAGCGAAGATGTCGCCGTACAAGTGTGCAATGCTATGTTTCGTTGTCAAGACGTGATGTCAAACAACACGCAGGCGTGGTGTGAATGCAGCCTACACAGACGAAATCCAGTGCATACATACTGCCTTGGCAGCACAGTATAAAGAGCTGGAGGAAAGGAGTGAGGTGAGAGACAAGGAAGAAGTAGTCAAAGGGATGATTTGAGAGAGAAGAGAGAGAGAGGAGGGAGGCGTGTTGGGTTTCAATGCACACAAAACTGGAGAAATCCACTTGGCAGCAGGCAGGACATCTTCATCATGGGGACGCCATTCAGACCACACACTCATTTGAAAGACGACAGAGGCAAAGAAAGCTGAAAAATTATCGTTCATCCCCGTGTGGGAAAACGGGCACTACGACCACAAAATTACCGCAACATGTCCTGGCAAATGGAGTATCACCCCATATTTTGTGCCTAACCTAGGGGCTACATAATCATAAGAACATGGAAAGGCAGAATCTTTTCACTGCTCCCTTCGGCTTCAATACAATTCACAAGCAACATCAGAGAAAATTTCTTCCCTGCCTCTTACATTTACAGCTGTAAGTAAGCCATCTCTGTAAAGCAAGCTCGTATGTTCACAGAAGTCATACCTGTAGGTTAATTTACTTGGCAACCAACCAGGCGTGGGGGATAGGCATCAGTTGTTTTTTAAATGTTGTTCACCTTGCCTCAGAGCAAATCTGTCATTCTCACACAAGCTACACAACCAACTTCCATTATGAATTTTTAGTAAGATCAGACTTCCAACTTCTTTTTTTTTTTTTTTTTTTTTTTTTTTTTTACTGGCCAGATGGACTACTGGTACTGCATCATCTCCCTCTACTAGTCTGCCAGAATTTGGACTTGTCATTCACTTTTGCCAACAGTATTTACAAGCCATTAGCCATAAGTGTTCATTCCCTCACATTTGAAGACATGTAGAATCACGTGTACGACTGCAATTGGGACAAAAGCTGGCTTGTAGTGGAACATTCCTGTCACTGTGGGGTGGAGCACATTAACGCCTTGAGATCAGACCATGAGGAATTGAATATCCTCTCAACTCTTGTAGACATTCATTTTTGAAAGGTCACAGTCAACACGAAGCTTGCTGTTAAAGGCATTATTTACCATTTGCAGATGAAACAAAAACCCAGCTTTAGTGCTTCAAAATAGCTCTAAAATGTGAGTTAGGGATAGAAACAACCAATGTAAAAATGTTAATCAGTATAATCAATGTTAAGGATTGTTAAGTATACAAAATGTGAATAATAGTGAACACATCAAGGTTATAAAATGGTTTATTGAGAAAGATAATATATCCTTATATTTTAGGCTTTATTGCAAATTTTTATATGGTAAGATGTTTTGTGATACAACTGACCTACACATATGCATCAAATGTGGTAAATCACTGCTCCCAGTGGTAAACAATACCTTTAAAGAAACCAAAATGTGTAGAGACTCAAATGTGCCTCAAACACACTAAAGGAACACCCTCTTTGTCATACCAAGGAGGTTTAAGAGCTGGAGTTCCAATGGGCTGTAATTACCCAAACAGCTATCAGTTTTCTAGGGATGGACAAAAGAATTCTACAGGTGCATTTGTGACTATGATGGTCAGAGCTTGATAACTTAATCTTTCTGAGCAATCTGAAGATTCATTTTGAACATATAATGTCAGATATATTTTGCTTGTTTACTTATACAAGGAAATGAAATTTCTCCAGATAAAATGCACAAACCAAACATCAATCTCATCCAGAAATACTTACAAAAGTGTTAATCAGAGCTTTGTGTTATAATATGAAAGGGCTCAAAACTGTACTCTCCTGGAAAGCCGATTATGATGATTTTTCTGATTAATTCAGACAAATAAAATTTATACGGAATAATCTTCAAGTTGAAGCGTAGTTCTTTATATGTAGGCTGTGTGTACATCCAACAAGATTGTAATTGACCTTGTCCCCAAGAAACATGTGGGGGCTATCACTAGCCATGACCTACATTTTTTAAGTGCTGAACAACATCAATTTAAGCATCGCCTATTCACTATTTTCCTTTATAAACTGCAAAGACAGAGTCTTGCATTCATGTAGCAGGTTGAAACTGAAAGTCTTCAGGTGCTTTGACATTAGTCACATTTGCTACAATATGAAAATATTGTCTGTAGACTGCAACTAGTACGATGGCCTCTGCACATTATGAATGATGAAGATAATTCAAAATATACGAAAAGCACAATTTATTGTGACAGCATGGAGCTAGTATACCCATGGTGAAAGTGGCAATCTTCACTGGAAGAAGAATCAAGCGCAAAGTTGATTCAAACAAAGATAGTGACCTAAAAAGCTAGTGATCCTTGCAACAATTCACTGTCGGTAAATCATGTACAACAGTGCTCATCTCACAAAGATTTCAAAATAGTGACATCATCATGTCATGGGTATTTTGTTTATTTTTCATTATTCTGAATCAAAATTTTCTCTTTAGATGAAAACTCCTTTTACTTAACACATGCGTACTTCATATGAGCGATTGACAATCCAAGAAAAGCAAGATCTCTGATTCAAGGAATGTGGAGTTAACTCCATGCATTATCTCCCCATAGCTGATCCTCATGCACATCGTTGGTATTCTCATTAGTTGTTAAGCCTAGTCAAACTACACACCACATGACAAAATAGCAGCAAAGAAACTAGTCTTGATTTCTTCAAGCCCCCCCCCCCCCACACACACACACTCTCTCTCTCTGTCTTACCATAAGCTTTGACTATTTTCTTCTGCTGCCATGGTTACCACCTAAAACAGGTGCACAGTCTCAATAGCCACTGTACGATAGATTGAGACAGGGCCAATGAAGAGTTTTCTATCAAAACGTAGTACGTCAGAAAGCCATGTGTAGATGGCACAGTACACCTCAACTGATCTCAGCAGACTTGGGGGGCAAGACGTGGTACACATGATATCGTTTCCTCCTCACCTGCCGTTACTGTATCAACACCATCCACGTTCGCCTTTTTCTTAATGGAAAATTGATCCTTGCGCTAAGAGAGCTTTAATCCATCCCTTCCTGAGAGAGAACAAGATTCACTATGTGTGAATCGGTCACTGAGAACAAGCTCTGACTTAGAGAACTATCAGACATACAAGTATAAATTCTACCTCCTTTATTACAGTCATTGGACTAAAACAAGCCGTAAATAGGCATACCTTTCACATGCACTCATCACCGTACATTCATTATTGGGTGTTTGTTGGCTTAGGTGATCTATCAAGCACATTCAAGCAGATGAAATTTGCATAATCCATGAGCTGAATAAAAAAAACTATCTTTAAAGGACAAGTTCACCTTCATTAACATAAGGATTGAGAGAATGCAGCAATATTAATAGAACACATCAGTGAAAGTTTGAGGAAAATTGGACAATCGATGCAAAAGTTATGAATTTTTAAAACATTTATGTTGGAACCGCTGGATGAGGAGACTACTAAGGCTCGTGATGTCATGAGTACAACAGTATAAAGAAAATGTAAAGAAAATTCAACATATTTTCACTTTTTTTTGCATAATAAAAGAGCACTCGACTTGCCTCTTTCTAAAGGCAATTGGAATAATATTACCCATAACATATGTCAGTAACGAGTCAAGGGAATGTGTACTTTTTTCAAAAGATGAAATTTTGTGAAATTCTCTTTATATTTTCCTTACATTGTTGTACGCATGTGACATCATACACTGCAGTAGTCTTCTCATACAGCGGTAACTGCACAAAAACTTCAAAAATTCATAACTTTTGAACGGATTGTCCGATTTTCCTCAAACTTTCAATGATGTGTTCTACTAATATTGCTACATTCTCTCAATCCTTATGTTAAAGAAGGTGAACTTGTCCTTTAAGAATTTGGGCCAAAATTTCATTCCATCAGGTTTTGTTTTTCCTATGGAACCATGTCCTTCTTAACTTTGCTGAGATGTATTACAGACCTCATATATGCTCATACACCTTCTACACACTATGCAATCAATCATACACAGTCCAGATACATGTACATGACCCTATGTGTTGAGTATATGAGGACTACAACTGGTATAATAAAAAATTCTTTAACCTTTAATTCTTAAATGAAATTTTTGCCTTAAATACAGACTATTTTCAACTATCAACTTCAATGTGCTGATAATTATTAAGGTAACCCTTATGCCACCGGCAATAGTCCTTACATTGATTTGTTTGGGGGAAATAAACGAAGGAGAGTACAGAACTAGAACTAGATTGAACAAATTATTTCACATTACATGTACCTGCTTGATCTTGATATAGACCACCTACATAAGTGCCTCATTACCTATGCAGCAAAGAGATACAATCTTGCTAATACGAAAAAACATGTTCAGATTTTAAGCACTGGATTTTACTGCTTTCAAACAAAATAGTAGGCTGGGTAGATTGTCCCAATATTGCTATTATTGGCAATAACGCTGTGGTGCTATGGTGGGATATATCATGAACTATGCAGGTAGAAATGCCTCGCTGTACATGACGACGTAAATACCTTTGCCGTGATATTTTGACCTCTAAATTCTGTAACATTGACCTTCTGATCAAAACTAAGATTATAATGAGCATTCTGTGTCCATATTCATCTACAGTCAAAGCACTGTGTTTTGCAATTAGCTATATGGCCTTTAAAACAAATTACATTCAAATTCACAGTGAATCAGTCCCACATGTTAGTTACATCTCACATCCTTAAGCATACAAATTTACTGTATAAAGTGCGTGGTAAAGTTGCAAAAAGATGGGCCAGTCGCCTGCCCCTTAAGGCAAGTATCTAGCAGTCAATGCTACAGTGAGTGGTGTGTGTGCTCCAGTGACCAAATTATGGCGCGGTTCTTCAGCATTAAGACAGTGTGATAGAGCAGATGCAATTATAAAGCTTCGATTCTGCCCCACGCCATCTTTACTGTGCGACGCCACCGCAAATCCGCTGATAGGGTGCATGGAAGAGTTCTTTGCCAAACTGGGGAGCAGCGTATTCAGGCATTGAAAACTGCTAGATAGTAAGAGGCTGGATGGATCACTGACTCTTCCAAACAAAATGTACTGATCGAGTGATAATCATATTGACCTCATGGCCATACAGACATGACAAGATGCACAAATAGAAAATATTTCAGGAGGTTCTCCTGCACAACTATGCAATGGTAGACATCATGAAGGAATAGGCTAACATGATGAATCAAAGATCACTACAAATCTTACAATATACCTGGTTGCTGCTATACGTTTGCAGTATATTTTTTTCCATTAAACTAAGTGACTAACAAATACAAAGACAATATGTTCAGTCTATTTTACTTCGCTGTTGTCATAATCTTACACCTAATACTTTTCAATAGCACATATTATCTTTTGCAGGCTGCTGGTGCTGTTGATTGCTGGCTCTCTGAATATTCAGAATTGAGAAGATTGATATGATGCTAATCTGCAGTTTAACTGTTTGGGTACTTGTGGGAGAGAAGACGGGAGAACAAAAAAAAAAAAAGCTTGGGACATCATAAAGCATGTCTCATCACGGACAAGACTGAAACTAAGTTTCACAGAAAAATTCTGATAAACTTTGCAATGTAATTTATCGTAACTTCAGATAATGTTATGCATCTTACGCACACACATCTGCCTGATTAACTAGCGTGGCAACATACCAGGGGCTAAGTTTAATCACTTACTGTTCCCCCCTCCCCTTTCTTTGCAATTTCTGTGCGGGACAATTTCAAACCTCTTAATTTGTGTGTTTAGAGTGCAAATAGTGTTCTCTTTGACAACATACAACACATGGGTCCTACCATATAAAACACTTACTACAATTGTGATCACACTGAATGCAATGGCAAAAGCCAGTCAACTTTTTTGATATTTGCATGCTGTAATATCCCTAGTTACTGCAACAGTTATGTCTATTATGCAAATGGGGCACTGATAACATATGTCACTAGGTGATGCCACATGAAAAAATGTTTGCCTTTGAATATCTCAAAGGGGGGGGGGGGGGGCATGGCTTACATGCAGAGAAATAAGATGTACAAACATATGGGGCAATGTACACTGGCTGACTCCATGCTGCCCTAGGCAACTCATCTCCACATCATCCAGGGCAGTGCGATGCCAAGCAAAGACTAACTTTGATGTGGCCCATATTTGTTTTATATCCAACATTCACGAAAAACAAAGCCTGAAAGTGGTGAACACAATGAACATGACAAAGGAATGCCATAATATGCCATTTGTCATTTTGGTTTGTTTGGTAAGTTCATGCTGTGTTACAACCACAAGTCAATTGATTTGCCATGTGTGAGAGAGGTAACTCATCACTTCTGAGATCAATGAACT
The DNA here is from genome assembly GCF_964275005.1 of Diadema setosum. Classification (NCBI taxonomy): domain Eukaryota; kingdom Metazoa; phylum Echinodermata; class Echinoidea; order Diadematoida; family Diadematidae; genus Diadema; species Diadema setosum. Next base: position 6,577,158 of record NC_092685.1, read on the forward strand.
TTTCAAGACTTCTATTCTGACTTTCCTGGTCAGGTGGAAAAGGTTCTTCCAATCCTAAGCATTTCCCAATGTTCATACCATTTCAAATCTAGATGCCATTTAGAGCGACTTTGTGGTCAGATAATATGAATATATAATACTGAAGTCCCTGATCACAATTGCAAGAATAACAGCTAACATGTTCAATCATTGCCGTGGCCTTTCAACCTTTTTTCTGAACATTCTCTGTCCAGAATTATTTTACCCCAAACATCCCCCTCTCTCTTTAGTTGCCATGGTTATTGACAAGAACATGAGTGCCTAGATAAAACATACTGCATGCTTTTCTTCGAATACAATCATCTCATAAAATTCAAGTTGGTAGAAGTCAATTCCTTTCTTGTTTCTACTTTCCATATGATATTCTCCTCTATCAAATCATAAGGATTAGGAAATTGCCCTGGTTGTCGGCACAAATCATTTTGTGTTTTTTGCACCCCCAGTATCACAACAACAAGTGCCTGGCTTGCTAAGCTGAGCCCTGGCATGGCCGTACTCGACAGAAATCTGTGCAGCCGAAGTATTGATTCTCTGCTTGAATCGTGAATGCAATAACACCGGCAGGGCTGCAGCATGTGGATACTAATTGGACAGACACACAAGATGTGTGCGCCATGAACGCGTCAGGGAGACGCAGCCCCGGTGATACACCCGTAGTTTGCCTGCCACGCAGGTAACGCAGTGCGCAAGGGTAACCCGTCCTGCAACTACACATGTGCATTTATCTTTAATTGTCTGCAAATTGAGTACTGCATGCACAAGAAGTGTGTGTGTGGTGTGTGTATGTGTGTGTATGTGCGCCACGTAGGAGCCCGTCTCTCGGTCTCTGCGTGGATGCAGAGTGGCTGTGCACTCTTCCTCAACCACACAACTTCCTCAGATGCCCCACTCAAAACAGAAGGGCTACTGCTCATCTTTCTGTAATTTCTATCCCTAAATGTCAAGAATGGTCGTACCAGCTTACGTCACACCACCGTCAGTGTTACAGGGAGACTAGACCAGCCTACATGCAATAAAGCTAGATTGTGTTTACTTCTATCCTCAACCAAGTAACGTCATTTTGGTCTCTCCTGCAGAGAATTTTAAATCAGGTATGGGATAAATGCCTGCGAGGAGGAGGAGGAGGAGGAGGAGATGATAAAGAAGGAAAGGATATCAGCACTGAAGGCACACTAGATCACAATGGAGATTTAATACAATACATCCATACTTGTCTATCAAAATGTAATATCCTTATTATCTGTACAGTATAAAAGATATAAGAGCGTCAAAATGAATTGAATCCTTGTGTGAACATAATCCCCAAATTAATGATTGTGAGTGTTTGCAAACATCTGAAAGGACACTTCAAAGCACAGCAGCTACTTAACAACATCAGCATTACATTACAGAGGTTTCAGATGTAGAGAATGAACAATGATAAAATCTAAGGGGGCACATTGAATGCCTCATTTATATCATCTTATTATAAAGAAAACTAGGACATCTAGAAGAAAAGTGTCTTTGACTGAAAAAAAAGAAACAATAAATTTCAAAACTGCCTGCAACTGAGGAGTGAACTTCATAGAAACTAAATTAGTTACAGCCAGCTTGTATTAAAGGGAAAGTATAGTTTTGGTTGAGACCTAATTTCAGGTTTCTAAAATTTTTTGGTGAGATACTGAGAAACCTCTTATAAAATGAAATATGAAAGAGCATGTCATTCTATGAGGAATTCAACATTTATTTGATGAAAATTGGTTTTGAAATGGCTGAGATATCCTAAAAAGAGCGATTCTGATAAAGTGTGGGACCCACGCTTTATTACGATCGCTTTGTTTTACTTTGTTTTTGGATGTTACAGTCATTCCAAACCCGATTTTCATCAAACAAATTTTCACTTCCTCTGAAAATGGTATGCTCTGTACTTAGATATAAGTATATATATATGTATATAAGTGACTTCTTGGTATCTCGCAAAAAGTTAAAAGCCCAATTCTCATCTCCACCAATACTGTGCTATCCCTTTAAACTACCAGTACACTGATATCTAATCCATTTTAAAACAATCAAACAGAGGTATAGGCCCTGGACGGAAGGGATGCTGTTAATCTCATTATGTATTTTCTTCATTGCCACCGGCACATTTTCAGGTTAGCATGCACCATGCAGCTTGAAACCCGGTTGATAAACTGTTTTCACAGCATGGCTGCAACTCTTCTGGTGCTTGTATTCCAGTCTGAACGAGCACTGCATAATGCACGCGGGCTCGGAATCGGGAATCTTTGTGAGGTCAAAGCCACTTCCATTTGAGATCAGTTGAAATAAAAAGACAGCTGGCACGAGAGAGTAAAAATAGTCACGGATACCTGGAAGAATCATAAATGCATCTGTGTCCTCTACAGAGGTGTCAGTTAAATATTTCACAACTGTGTATTTTTCTCTCCACTGTTTATAGTGATACACCTTGTACATGTCATATTGTAGCACACTTGAAAAAGAGCAGATTCACATCTAGAGCCATCTGCTTTGCAGATAACTGTATGTAGTCGTATATAAACCCAACATGGCAGAACTAGGATAACGGCTGTGAAAACATGAACTTCACTCATCGTTTTAACAAACATTAACATCTAATAAAGTGAGAGATTCTATTCTTGAAGAACTGTATTGGTCAACTGTGTTGTAACATCTTGAGACACTAGATAATCTGAAAGGGTAATACTGCAAGTTCACCAACCTCTGATATCTTTCAATCATCCTTAAATATTCTACATATCCTAACTATGGGTGTGCTTATTTAAAAAATTTCTGACGCAGAATAATCACCCTAAACGCGTTTGAGGCATTATCTGGGGTTAGATATCAAACTCAACCGTGTTTTCAAATGCATTCATGTATGATGGCATGCAGTTGACCTTTACTTCCTGGGTCAAATAGCGCAAAGCAGCTGCGCAGTGACAACACTCGAATTGCAATTGTACTGTATGATGGATAGATAAACGCTGCATCCCAAGAATCGCGTTTCAAACCACATTCGAAAACACCACTGTAATCGCATTTTGAAACATGATTATCTCTCTCAAGTTAGATAAACTCAGCCTATGACTGAAACATTTCTTGTGAGATACAAAAGTGTAACAAATGTGTTGAAGTACAATAACTGCAGAAAAAAAAAGGAAAGTTTGACACTAGTTGTTTCAAATGAAAAGGTATCAATCTTTGAGAGATTTAAATGACATCCCCTACATAAGAGCCTCAAATGGTCTACGGGGCAGAGTGATAGGACTGGACACCTGTCATCTACATAGAACATACCCCCCTCCCCCCACCAGTAAATCAAACTCATGATATTGACAGACCTGAGAGATGCTAGTTGCCAGTTTGATGTCTCCTCAATATTTGTTTTCGGTGAAAGCAATCCTCTCTTTCAAAATTGTGATCCATATTAAAAGGAGGGAAGGAATGCTGCCGATTAAATATACATGGACCATTTCTCACTAACCTCCCCCCCCCAAAAAAAAAAAAAAAAAATAAATAAATAAAATAAAAATATGGAGGAGTCTGATCTCACAGACCCTTGTACAAATAGCAAAGAGCAAAAATATCTTACTTGGAAATTGAGGACGTCAGTAAATCATGTTAGTGTACATGAAACAATGCATGACAAAAAAATGCAGAACCAAAATAGTAACTGACAAAACTATTGTAAATTTGTGAAATACTTGTATGGTGTACATAAATACAGGCAAGTATATTTGAAAAGTGGGTACATACATGCAATAGGTATAATATTATGCATCCCCATTGTCTCTTAGGGTTTATGAGGCTCATAAAGTATAATGTGACCTTAAAGTGAAAATAAAAAAATGTCTGATGAACCCTTGAGAAATTGTGAGAACCACATTGGCAAAAAAAAAAAAAAAAGAAGAAAAAAATTAACAAATTCAAAATGTTAATAGCCTTGTTGAACTATTGACAGCTTTGTCCACACCGCTCTCATAGAAACCTGATTGACTTTCGACATCCGATGACATCTTAACATTTTTCTCTTTTAATTTTAGACTTAATTACAGAGCTTCAACAGAAACTGCCAGACACAGATGAAGTGAAACTACTAAACTGAAAGCTGTACAAAGTTATCGAAAGCAGTGGTTCGGCACTTTTAACCATAAATCCCCACTGATCTAATAATAACTGATTGCCCATAAAACTGCAATGCCTACACAGATATTGGCAGCGATACACAAAATTCAACATGGAAAAACCGGTATTCAACCACGTCTATCCAATCTCCCATTACACGTTTTCAAAATCATAGTCTGCATGCAATACACGTGAAATACAAGAAATGGCAGGTAACATTTCTCTCCCATGGACCTGGCTTGCCATTTATGTAAGGAGTATGAATACATATCATAGTGTACACTTAATCTCTTATCTCAAGCTATATCTCCATGGATAGGTGGAACAATCGTTTCATCAGTTGTGTAAAATACTAAGAGGTAGCAACGACCCTTAATTTCTCTCTCTGTATGTCTCCCTCTCTCTCTTTCTGTCTTGCATGTATCTTTCTCCAACTGGCATGGCTGGACATTCATGGTGTCAAGCGAAAGAGCAGCGGTACTCAATGATGAAATATGAATTACTAGGGTAATCTTGAAATGAAGAAGAAAAAACTTGTGAAGGTTTCACTGAAATTGGATGCAGAATAAACAAGTTACTAGACCTTGAAATTTCACACAGTATCACAAAATACTGATACTTAGTGAAACTACTTAGTATGTGAAGTATATGAGGTGGCAACATCAACAGTCTAAGGGGGTGTTGCAAGAAAGTTGCAATCAATTGCAACTTGCAACTGATTGTCACTGGCCAATCAAAATCATTGTTGCATGCATGTCTTCTTAATACGGCAGACCCTGAGCCAATCAGAATGGTTGTTTCAAAATTAGCAATTATTTGCAATTGATTGCAACTTTCTTGCAACACCCCATAAGTCTCCACTAAACTTGCACACAAATATTCAACAAACTTTCTTTTTTTAAGGATAAAATTGGAACAGATGTCCTGTATCCTTTGCATCAAGTTATTGTTATTTTGTACTTGCGTTGCAATGATAATTAGGGAAATAGGGGTTGTAACGGCTCAATTACCAACAAAAGACATTAACTTTTGTGACATTTTGTGAACAAAACTATGGGAGGCGATGATTATCATGTCCTCCAATTTGAAGATGTGGGTGCAAACAACATTGTTATTTCATGAAACCATGTGAAACCATGAAATTCTAAGACTGTCAAACCTATATACGGACGGTGATGAACATTATCTCTCCTTAAAGTTGTACATACAACACGTATAATTACAAGCAATATCACTATTTGATAAAAATGTGTAAATCTCTAAATTCATGTCTTACCTAAAAGAAATTCTAGCTTTGTGCTTGTTTGATTCTATTCTGCCTTCCTGCAAATTGTATGTTAATTTGGAGATGGAGTTACACTGCTCATTAAAATATGTAGTGTAGGGTACATCTGTGCATATCATACTGTACATAACACAGTAATAAAATGCATGGCTTATTTCATAATACAGCAGCAGTACTATTTATTTATTGATGGCTTGGTTAGAACCAGTGTGAAGGAAACTTGGTAATGGATGCATCAGCTACCAGTACATGTCTGTTTGAATTGCACAGGGTGATTGCTTTATCTTTTTTTTTTTTTCAATGAAATACATGTTATGGGTAATATGAATATACTCATTTAGATATTTTCACTATCATAGAATGCTCATAACTTGTAAACAATGTAGTCCGAGGGCTCTAATACATGATGACAGGTATTATTCTTTAAAAATGCACGCACATAAATGTTAGTTGTTTGTAGACACTGAAAAACTGGAGAGACAGAAAAAAGAAGAAGAGAGGTATAAAACATTTTGATGAAAGGGGTCTTGCATGTCCTACAGACATGAGTGCGACAAACCAGCACAATTTCAACATTCGGAGTCTTGTCTTGTTTTCTAGCCTTCATAAGGCGGCTTCCTTTTAAAGGTAGGGAATCCCATTTGCATGCCTTAAATGAAGAGTTGTATAAATACAGTGGTATGTTGAAGAGAGTATCATTTTAGAAACTCCCATAAAGTATTGAAAGTGGAAGGTAACATTTAGTACATTTTTATTGACCGTTAGATTTTGAATTGAATTTTTTTCGGGGCTCACCGTAAATTCCAGTACATTACTAGGCTACCTTCGCAGACCCATGCACTGCATGTGTGTCCATCATGTATATTTTGTGAAGAAAGTTCATCAAAACATAAAAACATTTCTATATACATTCTTGCCACACACTCTATATGTTATTACATCAGCTCTTATACTTTATGATTTGTGTTTATAGATAAAAGATACAGAAGACTGCAACAAAAAGGCTTAAGTGTGGCTGACACACAGAACTACTGAGTAGTTGAGTTTTGTGCATTACTCAAATTGTAGATAACTGTTGACTTCCAAATTTCTCAGCAGTGGCCTATACAAGTCCCCTGAGGTTCATATTTAATGTTTTGCTGCATTTTGGGAGGTCTGTAAAAGGTATCCCCTACCTTTAAGAGCTGCACTGAATCTCGTTAGATGTAGGCGATACATCGTAGTTAGCCAGAAAATTGTTTCCTTAATTATCACATAGTCTAACAAACAAGACCATACTGGTGCAGGCTTGAATACCAAATTAAGAGCTTGTGACAGGGTAGTTGAACATGGTTTCTATTACCCCTCCACACATTTCATGAAATCCAGCAGGTCGACTTAGCAGTCCATATCCTCTCCATATATACAGTAAACGCCATATATCTAGCGAGTCTAAATTTTCGCGAATCGGGACTTCACGACTATTTCACGAGTGGTTAAATTCACGATCGTGGAGTACAGTACTAAACGGAGAAATGTATACATGTGCATCTGAGAGCCATGTTTCAGCTTTAATGGCATTGCACACTGTCGACCGGAATATCTCATGAAGTACTAGTACCAGCACTGTGACACCATGCAGGAATAATTCACTGCTTGTTCCTCATTACACAATGAAGCGTCAGTTCCAGTGCTGGTAGAGCATCTGCAGAAATGCAAGGCACACGAGTCATCAACTATCGTCGGATGTCCTTCAGCTTCCAATTTTTTTACAGCTTCCATTCTCCCAGATTTATTGATGTCATGCCGAGGGCGAATTTACAGACTGCACATGCACATAGAAAGTTATTGATGATTTCATTGTCTTGTCTCCCTGCTTAAATTGGTATGGATTTATGCACAGATGAGAACAATTGAGATAAAAATCACAATTTCATAACTTGGTTCAGATGTTTACTTACTTGCTCTGTAAGCCCAGCATCCTTTTCCAGGAATTGCACGACACAGTACGCCAGCTGAGGATGAAAGAAACAAAACAAAGAGCTGAAAATAAACGATCCACTTTCAAAATTAAATGTCAAAATCTACCGCTGAGAGAAAAATAAAAAAGACAAGGCATTAAATGGGGAGACAAATATAGAAATCAAGAACAGCTGTCTATATGAAAAGTCTGGAAGGCGATATGGAATTCTGTGGGAAGCAGTGCAATTGAAGAGTTACAAGTATGTGTCACATAATAACACTACATATCAGCACACACTGCATGTAGAGATAAATGTCAAGGTAAAGCAGGATACAAACTGAGCAAAATCTATCACGAGTGCCATTTACAACATACAGAAGTTAATAAAAGCTACTCCTGGCATGATCATTCAGACATTTGGGTTTCAACAATTCTTGTTAACTGGAGACTTATTTGTGGTTGGCCCTAGGGACGGGACAATCACTGAAGTTGAGTATGAATATACTGGTCGGGACAAGTTGAATCGGTGACAATGAACTCCCCTGCAAGTTGCTAAACATGTTGTTGTGCTACTAGTACACAAACAAAAGGGATTAAGGCGAGTG